>NC_046365.1:33741236-33956661 GCF_011125445.2 Fundulus heteroclitus
TCACGGGTGATTGTACTCTGTCAGTTTGGTCCAAATCCTGTCCGGGAAGTGCCTCAAAAACGGGGTGCCAATACTGAATGTCACCAAAGTGACCAAAGTTCAGGGTCATCATTGGCCTCCTTTAGCAACTCAGCCTCACCACATTGGGCCAAGAACTCAACATTTGACCAAAATGGTCAGTAGCGCCATTTCCACAGTGGGGGGGCTGTATTGGCCAATTGGGTGTAGTGTCTGGGCACTATGCCAGGTCCTGTTGGAAGCAAAGGCCCAATAGGAAAGCATGTGGACATCCAAAATGGGACAGAAAAACTGACAACATGGCTGCAAGTCACTTGAAAATTTTAAAATGTTAAGAGAAGTGATGTGCGAATTCAGGCTCCTACATTAATACAGCCACTTGCAGTGGATGTTGAAAGTTGCTATTCTATCCGAATGGAGCGTGTCCCCTGCCCTCAGAGTTCCGCTCGTCATGGAAACTCACTGACACAGCTGCAGCGGCCAGTCTCTCGAAGTGCAGAGATTTTGTCAGACTCTGCCTCATGAAATAGAATGGAGAACTTGCCTCAAAACAATGCTCCATATCTCTGTTCTGAAAGGTAGAGACATAATTTTTCAGCGTTTAGTTCGTAAACGGCAGGAGAAACAAGAAAAACTATCGTTTTTGCTAGAAATATTAATTTAGGCGTAAAAAAATATGAATAAAGAGGATTTTTATGAAATTTGAGAAATCCTCTACAAACGGTCCCGAACAACTCGCTGTAGCTGAAAAAGTATTAAGAGATATCAAAATAATTTTTGAACTCGGGTATCAGCAGGCTTTTGAGGACTAGGAGTTCATTTTAGGTTTGTACAAAAATCGGTGTAGGCCAGCGACGATGTAAAAAGTGGATGATGTGGAAGAATGAAGCTCCAACGCTTTTAAGGATTTTGCACTTCGCTACTCCCGAACAAATTGTTCCTGCGGAAAAAACCGTAACAGTTATCGACAAAATTCCTTTTTATGAGTGCCAGAAGGGTCGGGACATTCATGTGTGAAAGTCTCATGCCTGTACATAAAACGGTTTAGGAGTAGCGACGATGTAGAAAAGTGCCTCATTTGGGGAGATTGAAGTCTGATCCTGTTTTAGCATTTTCCCAAAACGCTACTCCCGAACAAATTGTTCCTGCGGCAAAACCGTAACATTTATCGACAAAAATTTTCTCTTTTGTGAGGTGCCAGAAGGGTCTGGACATGAATGTGTGAAAGTCTCGTTGCCTGTACATGAAACGGTTTTAGGGAGTAGTGACGATGTAATACATGTGATGTTTTGGATTTCCAGGTGTCATTTTTGAAAACCGCTCCATAGGAAATGAATGGGGAAGGTTTCGGGTTAGTGTCGCTCTGAGGTGATTTGCGAAAAATCTATAAATCCCACACCAATGATGGTTACATTTTCCGAATCCAGACAAAAATTCCTACGTTTTGATGTATAATTTATGTGGATAGGTTGAAAATTGAGCGAGTGAGAAGAAGTTGTTCGGAGAAGAAGAATTTGTTGAATTTCTAGAGTGCGCACTCTAACAGAGGCTCCTTGACAACCATAGCAACGCATGTTATTTGCTGAATTTCTTGAAAAGCCAAAATTATTTTAAGGAGGTACTATATGAAAATGGTAAAGATATGAAAAAGCTGAACTATACCATAATAGCTTAAAGATATCACTACATTTTAAAAGTTGAATGGCGTTTCTAGCTGAAAGTAGGCTGAAGCAGTAAGCTGTCAAAAAGCTGAAATATTTGAAGAATTTGAAGGATTCTCCATTCATTTGAATGAGACCAAAAAAGTTACAAAAAGTTGAATATTTTAAATATTATAAAAGTTATAATTACCAAAAGTCTTAGCAGTAATGTCCTGAAGGAGCTGAACGTTTTGATACCAGAATGGTTGAAATCGGTTGAAAAATGCGGAACGAGTTAGGCGTCGAAAAACGTACGGAATAATAATAAAAAGTAAAGAAAAACAGGAAAACAATAAGTGAGAATGCTGTATAGCATTCTCACTTGACTAGAAAAAGCTGTTCCTACGCAACAGCGAGTGAGAATGCTAATCTGCAAAATGATTTGAGGAGAAGATGCAGACGTTTCATGCAGAAGAGAAAAAAGCTGAAAAACATTTAAGAATTTGAAAAATTTGAAGAAATTGAAAAATTTGAACAATTTGTAGTAGTAGTAGCAGTAGTATCAGTAGTAGTAGTAATAGTAGTAGTAGTATTCAGTAGTAGTAGTTGTAGTGGTAGTAGTAGAAGTAGTAGTAGAAGAAGTAGTAGTAGTAGTATCAGTAGTAGTAGTATCAGTAGTAGTAGTAGTTGTATCAGTTTTTAAAGAATTTGAAGGAATTTGAAGAATTTGAAGTAATTTGTAGTAGTAGTAGTAGTAGTATCAGTAGTACTAGTAGTAGTAGTTGTTGTATTAGTAATAGTAGTAGTATCAGTAGTCGTAGGAGTAGTATCAGTAGTAGTAGTAGTATCAGTTTTTAAAGAATTTGAAGGAATTTGAAGAATTTGAAGGAATTTGTAGTAGTAGTAGTAGTAGTAGTAGTAGTAGTAGTATCAGTAGTACTAGTAAAAGTAGTTGTTGTATTAGTAGTAGTAATAGTAGTAGTATCAGTAGTAGTATCAGTAGTAGTAGTAGTATCAGTTTTTAAAGAATTTGAAGGAATTTTGTAGCAGTAGTACTATTAGTAGTAGTAGTAGTAGTATCAGTAGTACTACTACTAGTAGTAGTTGTATTAGTAGTAGTAATAGTTGTAGTAGCAGTAGTAGTTGTTGTAGTAGCAGTAGCAGCAGTAGTATCATTGGTAGTAGTAGTAGTAGTATCAGTAGTAGTAGTAGTAGTAGTAGTAGTAGTATCAGTAGTACTAGTAGTAGTAGTTGTTGTATTAGTAGTAGTAATAGTAGTAGTATCAGTAGTAGTTGTTGTAGTATCAGCAGTAGCATCAGTAGTAGTAGCAGTAGCAGCAGTAGTATCATTAGTAGTAGAAGTAGTAGTAGTAGTAGTAGTAGTAGTAGTAGTAGTGGTAGTAGTATCAGTAGTACTAGTAGTAGTAGTAGTATCTGTTGTAGTAATAGTATTGGCATCAGTTGTATCAGAAGAACTAGAAGGAATTTGAAGAATTTGAAAAATTTGAAGGAATTTGCATTCATTTCAATGGGAGCAAAAAACGCATAAAAAGTACAAATACTTCAAAAAGTATAAAAGGTACCATAACCATGAGACATAGCAGTAATGTCGAGAACGAGCCGAACGTTTTGGTACGAAAATCGTTGAAATCGGTTGAAGTATGCAGGAGTAGTTAGACGCACAAAAACGTACGGAATAATAATAATAATAATAATAATAAAGAAAAACAGGAAAACAATAAGTGAGAATGCTGTATAGCATTCTCACTGACTAGAAAAGGCTGTTCCTGCGAAACAGCAGTGAGAATGCTAATCTGCAGAATGATTGAGCAGAAGATGCAGAAAACATTGAAATCAGATTTGAAGAATTTGAAAAAGTTTGAAGAATTGAAAGAAATTGAAGAATTTGAAGGAATTTGAAGTTTGAAAAATTTGAAGAAATTTGAAGAATTTGAAAAATTTGAAGAATTTGAAACATTTGAAGAAATTTGGAGAATTTGAAAAAGTTTGAAGGAATTTGAAAAAATTTTAAGAAATTTGAAAAATTTGAAAATTTTCAAAAAATGTGAAGGAATTTGAAAAATTTGAAGAATTTGAAAAAATTTGAAGGAATTTGAAAAATTAAAAAAAATTTGAAGAATTTGAAGATTAAGAACAACTAAAAAAATTCTGAAGAAATTTAGCAAGGCGCCTGCCTCGTGGTACCGTCAAAAATACTAACGGGGAGTAACACTGCGAATTTCAGCTTCCTAGGGTCTTCACAGCACCCACAGTGCTCTTCGAAGGTGCCATGTTAAGTCAATGGACCTCCTAGAAGCCTCTGGCTAAAAGGGTTGTCATGGAGACTCCCTCACAGCTGTAGCCCTCTATTTGTCTGTAAAGGCAGAACAACCCCGGCTAAGCAGAAGTTGGTAGGACCTTTCTAAAGCTACTTCTGGTTAGCAACATGCTAACCGTTAGCCGCTAGCATGGTTGTGTTCAGTATCACCGGGGTGATTGTACTCTGTCAGTTTGGTCCAAATCCTGTACTGGGAAGTGCCTCAAAAAGGGGTGCCAATACTTAATGTCACCAAACGTGACCAAAGTTCATGGGTCAGATTGGCTTCCTTTAGCAACTCAGCCTCACCACATCTGGGCCAAGAACTCAACATTTGACCAAAATGGTCAGTAGCGCCATTTCCCACATGTGGGGGGTGCTGTATTGGCCAATTGGGTCGTGTCTGGGCATCATGCCAGGTCCTGTTGGAAGCAAAGGCCCAATAGGAAAGCATGTGACATCCAAAATGGGACAGAAAACTGACACATGGCTGAAAGTCACTTGAAAATTTTAAAATGTTAAGAGGAAGTGACTGTGCGAATTTCAGGCTCCTACATTAATCACAGCCACTGCAGTGTATGTTGAAAGTTGCTATTCTATCCGAATGGAGCGTTTCCCTCTGGCCCTCAGAGTTCCGTCGTCATGGAAACTCACTGACACAGCTGCAGCGGCCAGTCTCCCGAAGTGCAGAGACTTTGTCAGACTCTGCCTCATTGAAATAGAATGGAGAACTTTGCCTCAAACAACGCTCCATATCTCCTGTTCTGTAAATGGTAGAGACATAATTTTTTTAGCGTTTAGTTCGTAACGGATAGGAGAACAAGAAAAACTATAGGTTTTTGCTAGAAATAATTTAATTTAGGCGTAAAAAAATATGATATAAAGAGGATTTTTATGAAATTTGAGAAATCCTCTACAAACGGTCCCGAACAAATCGCTGTAGCTGAAAAAGTATAAGAGATATCAAAATAATTCTTTCACTCTGAGTATCAGCAGGCTTTTGAGGACTATGGAGTTCATTTTTAGGTTTGTACAAAAATCGGTGTAGGCACAGCGACGATGTAAAAAGTGGTTGATGTGGAAGAATGAAGCTCCAAAGCGTTTTAAGGATTTTGCACATTCGCTACACCCGAACAAATTGTTCCTGCGGAAAAACCGTAAAAGTTATCCACAAAATTCCTTTTTTATGAGTGCCAGAAGGGTGGGGACATTCATGTGTGAAAGTCTCATGCCTGTACATAAAACGGTTTAGGAGTAGCGACGATGTAGAAAAGTGCCTCATTTGGGGAGATTGAAGTCTGATCCTGTTTTAGCATTTTCCCAAAACGCTACTCCCGAACAAATTGTTCCTGCAGCAAAACCGTAACATTTATCGACAAAATTTCTCTTTTGTGAGCGCCAGAAGGGTCTGGACATGAATGTGTGAAAGTCTCGTGCCTGTACATGAAACGGTTTAGGAGTAGTGACGATGTAAATACATATTATGTTTTGGATTTCCAGGTGTCATTTTTGAAAACCGCTCCATAGGAAATGAATGGGGAAGGTTTCGGGTTAGTGTCGCTCTGAGGTGATTTGCGAAAAATTTATAAATCCCACACCAATGATGGTTACATTTTCCGAATCCAGACAAAAATTCCTACGTTTTGATGTATAATTTATGTGGATAGGTTGAAAATTGAGCGAGTGAGAAGAAGTTGTTCGGAGAAGAAGAATTTGTTGAATTTCTAGAGTGCGCACTCTAACAGAGGCTCCTTGACAACCATAGCAACGCATGTTATTTGCTGAATTTCTTGAAAAGCCAAAATTATTTTAAGGAGGTACTATATGAAAATGGTAAAAGATATGAAAAAGCTGAACTATACCATAATAGCTGAAAGATATCACTACATTTTAAAAGTTGAATGGCGTTTCTAGCTGAAAGTAGGCTGAAGCAGTAAGCTGTCAAAAAGCTGAAATATTTGAAGAATTTGAAGGATTCTCCATTCATTTGAATGAGAGCAAAAAAGTTACAAAAAGTTGAATATTTTAAATATTATAAAAGTTATAATTACCAAAAGTCATAGCAGTAATGTCCTGAAGGAGCTGAACGTTTTGATACCAGAATGGTTGAAATCGGTTGAAAAATGCGGAACGAGAAAGGCGTCGAAAAACGTACGGAATAATAATAATAAAAAGTAAAGAAAAACAGGAAAACAATAAGTGAGAATGCTGTATAGCATTCTCACTTGACTAGAAAAGGCTGTTCCTGCGAAACAGCAGTGAGAATGCTAATCTGCAGAATGATTGAGCAGAAGACGCAGAAAACGCTGAAATCAGATTTGAAGAATTTGAAAAAAAATGTAAAAATTTGAAGGGATTTGAAGAATTTGAAAAAGTTTGAAGAATTGAAAGAAATAGAAGAATTTGAAGAGTTTGAAAAATTTGAAGAAATTTGAAGAATTTGAAACAAATGAAGAAATTTGGAGAATTTGAAAAAGTTTAAAGGAATTTGAAAAATTTGAAGAATTTGAAGAAATTTGAAATATTTGAAAATTTTCAAAAAATTTGAAGGAATTTGAAAAATTTGAAGAATTTGACAAATTTGAAGAATTTAAAAATTTTGAAGAAATTTGGAGAATTTTAACAAATTTGAAGGAATTTGAAAAATTTGAAAAATGTAAAAAAAGTTGAAGAATTTCAAGAATAAGAACTAAAAAAATTCTGAAGAAATTTAGCAAGGCGTTTGCCTTGTGGTACCGTCAAAAATACTAACGGGAAGTAACACTGCGAATTTCAGCTTCCTACGGTCTTCACAGCACCCGCAGTGGCCTTCGAAAGGTGCCATGTTAAGTCAATGGACCTCCTAGAAGCCTCTGGCTAAAAGGGTTGTCATGGAGACTCCCTCACAGCTGTAGCCCTCTATTTGTCTGTAAAGGCAGAACAACCCCGGCTAAGCAGAAGTTGGTAGGACCTTTCTAAAGCTACTTCTGGTTAGCAACATGCTAACCATTAGCCGCTAGCAAGGTTGTGTCCACTATCACCGGGTGAGTGTACTCTGTCAGTTTGGTCCAAATCCTGTGCTGGGAAGTGCCTCAAAAAGGGGTGCCAATACTTAATGTCACCAAACGTGACCAAAGTTCATGGGTCAGATTGGCCTCCTTTAGCAACTCAGCCTCACCACATCTGGGCCAAGAACTCAACATTTGACCAAAATGGTCAGTAGCGCCATTTCCCACAAGTGGGTGGTGCTGTATTGGCCAATTGGGTCGTGTCTGGGCATCATGTC
Source organism: Fundulus heteroclitus (assembly GCF_011125445.2). Classification (NCBI taxonomy): domain Eukaryota; kingdom Metazoa; phylum Chordata; class Actinopteri; order Cyprinodontiformes; family Fundulidae; genus Fundulus; species Fundulus heteroclitus. The sequence goes on from NC_046365.1 coordinate 33,748,477, forward strand.
AGGTCCTGTTGGAAGCAAAGGCCCAATAGGAAAGCATGTGACATCCAAAATGGGACAGAAAAGTGACATATCGCTGAAAGTCACTTGAAAATTTTAAAATGTCAAGAGGAAGTGACTGTGCGAATTTCAGATTGCTACATTAATCATAGCCGCTGCAGCAGGCGTCGAAAGTTGCCATTGTATCTCAATGGAGATTCTCCCTCTGGCCCTCAGAGTTCCGTCGTCATGGAAACTCACTGACACAGCTGCAGCTGCCAGTCTCCTGAAGTGCAGAGACTTTGTCAGACTCTGCCTCATTGAAATAGAATGGAGAACTTTGCCTCAAACAACGCTCCATATCTCCTGTTCTGTAAATGGTAGAGACATAATTTTTTCAGCGTTTAGTTCGTAACAGATAGGAGAACAAGAAAAACTATCGGTTTTTGCTAGAAATATTTTAATTTAGGCGTAAAAAATTATGATATAAAGAGGATTTTTATGAAATTTGAGAAATCCTCTACAAACGGTTCCGAACAAATCGCTGTAGCTGAAAAAGTATAAGAGATATCAAAATAATTCTTTCACTCTGAGTATCAGCAGGCTTTTGAGGACTATGGAGTTCATTTTTAGGTTTGTACAAAAATCGGTGTAGGCACAGCGACGATGTAAAAAGTGGATGATGTGGAAGAATTAAGCTCCAAAGCGTTTTAAGGATTTTGCACATTCGCTACTCCCGAACAAATTGTTCCTGCGGAAAAACCGTAACAGTTATCCACAAAATTCCTTTTTTATGAGTGCCAGAAGGGTCGGGACATTCATGTGTGAAAGTCTCATGCCTGTACATAAAACGGTTTAGGAGTAGCGACGATGTAGAAAAGTGCCTCATTTGGGGAGATTGAAGTCTGATCCTGTTTTAGCATTTTCCCAAAACGCTACTCCCGAACAAATTGTTCCTGCGGCAAAACCGTAACATTTATCGACAAAATTTCTCTTTTGTGAGCGCCAGAAGGGTCTGGACATGAATGTGTGAAAGTCTCGTGCCTGTACATGAAACGGTTTAGGAGTAGTGACGATGTAAATACATGTGATGTTTTGGATTTCCAGGTGTCATTTTTGAAAACCGCTCCATAGGAAATGAATGGGGAAGGTTTCGGGTTAGTGTCGCTCTGAGGTGATTTGCGAAAAATCTATAAATCCCACACCAATGATGGTTACATTTTCCGAATCCAGACAAAAATTCCTACGTTTTGATGTATAATTTATGTGGATAGGTTGAAAATTGAGCGAGTGAGAAGAAGTTGTTCGGAGAAGAAGAATTTGTTGAATTTCTAGAGTGCGCACTCTAACAGAGGCTCCTTGACAACCATAGCAACGCATGTTATTTGCTGAATTTCTTGAAAAGCCAAAATTATTTTAAGGAGGTACTATATGAAAATGGTAAAAGATATGAAAAAGCTGAACTATACCATAATAGCTGAAAGATATCACTACATTTTAAAAGTTGAATGGCGTTTCTATCTGAAAGTAGGCTGAAGCAGTAAGCTGTCAAAAAGCTGAAATATTTGAAGAATTTGAAGGATTCTCCATTCATTTGAATGAGAGCAAAAAAGTTACAAAAAGTTGAATATTTTAAATATTATAAAAGTTATAATTACCAAAAGTCATAGCAGTAATGTCCTGAAGGAGCTGAACGTTTTGATACCAGAATGGTTGAAATCGGTTGAAAAATGCGGAACGAGAAAGGAGTCGAAAAACGTACGGAATAATAATAAAAAGTAAAGAAAAACAGGAAAACAACTAGAAAAGGCTGTTCCTGCGAAACAGCAGTGAGAATGCTAATCTGCAGAATGATTGAGCAGAAGATGCAGAAAACATTGAAATCAGATTTGAAGAATTTGAAAAAATGTAAAAATTTGAAGAATTTGAAAAAGTTTGAAGAATTGAAAGAAATAGAATTTGAAGGAATTTGAAGAGTTTGAAGAAATTTGAAGAATTTGAAAAATTTGAAGAAATATGGAGAATTTGAACAAATTTGAAGGAATTTGAAAAATTTGAAGAATTTGAAGAAATTTGAAATATTTGAAAATTTTCAAAAAATTTGAAGGAATTTGAAAAATTTGAAGAATTTGACAAATGTGAAGAATTTCAAAATTTTGAAGAAATTTTGAGAATTTGAACAAATTTGAAGGAATTTGAAAAATTTGAAAATTTTAAAAAATTGAAGAATTTGAAGATTAAGAACAACTAAAAAAATTCTGAAGAAATGTAGCAAGGCGCCTGCCTCGTGGTACCGTCAAAAATACGAACAGGGAGTAACACTGCGAATTTCAGCTTCCTACGGTCTTCACAGCACCCGCAGTAGCCTTCGAAAGGTGCCATGTTAAGTCAATGGACCGCCTAGAAGCCTCTGGCTAAAAGGGTTGTCATGGAGACTCCCTCACAGCTGTAGCCCTCTATTTGTCTGTAAAGGCAGAACAACCCCGGCTAAGCAGAAGTTGGTAGGACCTTTCTAAAGCTACTTCTGGTTAGCAACATGCTAACCGTTAGCCGCTAGCATGGTTGTGTTCAGTATCACCGGGTGATTGTACTCTGTCAGTTTGGTCCAAATCCTGTACTGGGAAGTGCCTCAAAAAGGGGTGCCAATACTTAATGTCACCAAACGTGACCAAAGTTCATGGGTCAGATTGGCCTCCTTTAGAAACTCAGCCTCACCACATCTGGGCCCAGAACTCAACATTTGACCAAAATGGTCAGTAGCTCCATTTCCCACATGTGGCTGGTGCTGTATTGGCCAATTGGGTCGTGTCTGGGCATCATGCCAGGTCCTGTTGGAAGCAAAGGCCCAATAGAAAAGCATGTGAAATCCAAAATGGGTCAGAAAAGTGACATAGTGAAGAATGAAGCTCCAAAGCGTTTTAAGGATTTTGCACATTCGCTACTCCCGAACAAATTGTTCCTGCGGAAAAACCGTAACAGTTATCCACAAAATTCCTTTTTTATGAGTGCCAGAAGGGTCGGGACATTCATGTGTGAAAGTCTCATGCCTGTACATAAAACGGTTTAGGAGTAGCGACGATGTAGAAAAGTGCCTCATTTGGGGAGATTGAAGTCTGATCCTGTTTTAGCATTTTCCCAAAACGCTACTCCCGAACAAATTGTTCCTGCGGCAAAACCGTAACATTTATCGACAAAATTTCTCTTTTGTGAGCGCCAGAAGGGTCGGGACATGAATGTGTGAAAGTCTCATGCCTCTACATGAAACGGTTTAGGAGTAGCGACGATGCGAAAACATGTGATGTTTTGGATTTCCAGGTGTCATTTTTGAAAACCGCTCCATAGAAAATGAATGGGGAAGGTTTCGGGTTAGTGTCGCTCTGAGGTGATTTGCGAAAAATCTATAAATCCCACACCAATGATGGTTACATTTTCCGAATCCAGACAAAACTTCCTACGTTTTGATGTATAATTTGTGTGGATAGAGTGAAATTTGAGCGAGTGAGAAGAAGTTGTTCGGAGAAGAAGAATTTGTTGAATTTCTAGAGTGCGCACTCTAAACGAGGCTCCTTGACGACCATAGCAACGCATGTTATTTTCTGAATTTCTTGAAAAGCCAAAATTATTTTAAAGACGTACTATACGAAAATGGTGAAAGATATGAAAAAGCTGAAACATACCATAATAGCCAAAAGATATCACTACGTTTTAAAAGTTGAATGGCGTTTATAGGTGAAAGTAGGCTGAAGCAGTAAGATGACAAAAAGTTGAAATATTTGAAGAATTTGAAGGATTTTTCATTCATTTTCAATGAGAGCAAAAAACGCACAAAAAGTTAAATATTTTAAATATTATAAAAGGTATAATTACAAAAAGACATAGCAGTAATGTCGTGAACGAGCTGAACGTTTTGATACGAAAATTGTTTAAATCGGTTGAAGTATGCAGGAGTAGTTAGATGCCGAAAAACGTACGGAATAATAATCAAGACCTGAAGGAACTTAATAAGTGAGAATGCTGTATAGCATTCTCACTTGATAAGTGAGAATGCTGTATAGCATTCTCACTTGAAAAGTAAAGAAAAACAGGAAAACAATAAGTGAGAATGCTGTATAGCATTCTCACTTGATAAAGAAAAACAGGAAAACAATAAGTGAGAATGCTGTATAGCATTCTCACTGATAATCTAACTCCAGGAGGGAAATAATTCTGCAAACTGTGACTATTCTGGAAATGTTCCCTCTTAATTCTCATAATATGACGTTTTTCTCATAACATTATCACGTTTGTGTTTGTTTTTGTTCTTTACCTTATTGACGTAGGACTTTTTTTTCTCATATTATTAATTTTACCTCTTTAATACTCCCCCACAAAATCTGTTCCTAAAGGTTCACATATGTGTATATATAATGTGTATATATATGGCCTGGATTATATAGCCTGTGTTGCCACTCTGCAGCTTTAGTGTGTCCAGTTTTGCAACATGGTGCAGCCTTAGTTTATAGAAGGCAGATACAACTAGTGAAATCAGCCAGAATACATTGCCATGCAGCACAGGAATGAGGCATCTTTTGTGATTCACGTTCACATTAACAGAACTCAACTTTTTTCTGCCACACACAATATGGCGGTGACGTTGACGTGCGAACCTGCGCCCTATGACGCGTCTACGTATATATGTCTGTGGTTAGGGTTACCAGGTGGTTGAGGGCCAGGCGTGGCCTGGACTACTAGTAAAAGCTAAATAAATGCTAGATAAACAAACTGAATGCTAAGTTAATAAACCTGAAAATCAATAGAAGCCGTACGAGACGGAGACGCTGTTAGACCCCACAGCGGCAACGCTGCTGACCCAAGTGACGTCACAAATGCTTTTGAACCAATAGCAATAGGTTCCAAATTCGATGCAAGACTCCTGTTGAACCTTAGGAGGGCGCCACACTGACGGTTTTAGACAAAAAAACGCAGGATTTCAGCAAATGTGCAGTAATTAGTCAAAACGGGGAGCAGAACCCGGGGTTTATGAGGAAAAACATGTAACAGTGAGAAAGCGTGTCCCTTAGTGCTGAGAGGGCGGCACTAACTTTAGACAGATATTGCACAACCAAACAAGTTTACATGAAAATATAAAAAAAAAATGAATAGTAACATTAAAGTACCCTCCTTAGACCCAGTTTATACCGTTTCTCTGCAAAAAAAGTAGATTTTGGGGTGAGTTCTGCCTGAGAGTTTAAATCCAGAGGGGACAAGCCACCTTGTGCATAAACAAGATTATTGAAGCTGAAGTCCCAAACAGCTAAATTCCAGTGAATGGGTTCGTGTTTGTTTCTCAGCAGCCTCGGTGACACCGACCGCATCCCAAAGCAGCGGATCGGCAAACTTCTGTCGCTCGTGTTGGACACGAAGAAGCCGACTGACGTCGTTCAGGCTGCAGCCGCTTTGATGCGCAGCCGCCAGACGTAAGTGGCCGTTCGCTGCACGGGTTTCATCGTTCACCTACGCTGCCAGAAAACCTCGTAATTTTCTGATAAAGCAGAACGTCGTTGCTCTGGTTGTGTGTTCAGAGATCCCGACCACTCTGCCCACGCGGCTCGAGTCCTGCTGCTACCCCTGGACATCGTTACTGGCGTCTCCTTGGTGGATAAAGACTCCACAGGTAAAACACACAGACCTAATAGATCTTTGTTAACCCCCCCCCCCCCCACCCCCCCCACCCACCCTATTAAAAGCATATGCTTTGTTATTTTTTGCACCGCTGCAGGGCTGACTGTTTATTCCCAGTACCAATTGTTTACATAAACATTTGCAATACCGTACTTTAACTGTAATATGCAATTACCTTTCACTGCACTTTAATTTAAATAGCTTCTGTCCAAACTTTATTTACTCATTTTATAGTAATAGCTAACTGTATATCATGCTCACATTTCTGCCTATAGTAATAGCCATCTGTACATATATTCATAGTACATGTAAACTCTGTTATAATAATCCCGCGCTGTATATTATGCTATTGTACATATCTGCAAAACTCTATTTATAGTAATATCCACCTGTATATTATATTCGGTACATATCCATCTGTAAATTTAGTTCACAATACTAGTTATCTATATATTTTATATTCATAGGACAAATCTATCAGTAAAATTCTGTTTATAATAGTATCCATCTCTATATTTATTCAGTAAAAATCCATGTCCTGTACTTATGGAACCATTGTTTATCCTGCACTTGCTGCTGTTGCACTTCTGGTTAGACCTAAACTGCATTTCGTTGCCTTGTACCTGTACCTGTGTAATGACAATAAAGTTGAATCTAATCTAATTTTTTCAGATGAAGAGCTTCGAATTTTAATGACCGAGCAGCTTCAGAGTAAAACCTGCGTCTCCATGATTTGCATGTGTCTAACAAACATGCCTCAGATCACAGTAATGGTGGGTAAGCTTACCAGACAACAAGAATAGCTTCTGTTATCTCCATCTTTAAGTTGAAACCCTCCTACGTGGATGTGTTTTCTCCCTCAGGCTCCAGATCGCCTCCCCTGTCCTCAGAGCCTAGTCGTCAGAGCGGTTCTGTCGCTGCTGAGGCTTTGCCGTGGGGACTGCTCGTCTTCGTCCGCTGGCTGCGTTGGCGTTTTCAGATATGTGACGGGCAGCAGCAAGGTTCAGAAATGTGCCATGGAGGCTCTGTCAGCGCTCAGCAAGAGTCCAGGTAAAACTTAAACTCCTCCAACCGTAGCAAAGTGTCGAACATCTCTGCTGAATCAGGTACTGGTGCGACAACAGTGATGGAAACACCCACAAAGCAGGCCGAGCCGAGCCGAGCCAAGAAGGGCATCTCTATAGGAATCCTGTTGGAAAAGCAGCAAGAGACAGATTTTACACAGTATAAAGCAAATTAATCTGTTTTTCACCTAAATATCAGCATATCTGTATTTTTATTTAATTCTGTTTTATTTTTATTTAGCTCTATTTTGTTTTTAATTTGGCCCTTACTGCTATTATTTATATTTTTAAATAAGGGAAACCAAGCCCACAATTTTTCATACATTTTTAAATGTTATTATAAAATTACTAATATTTTTAATTATTGTATATTTACATTAAATGTTTATTTTATTGAATCAATTTTCTCTGGCTAAAGTACTTTTTTTTGTTTTAGAAATTTTACATTTCTTAATGCTTAATGCTTGGTTTTGGTCATTTTTGTTAATTTTTACATTCTCTGACAATTTGGCAATTAAAAACAAAAAGTTACATTTGTGAAGTGAAAAGATTCATCCAGATACAACATGAATATCTGCTATAACTGGTAAAAATAATAAAAAGTTGTACTTGCACATCACCACCATCCTTCCATCACTGCACTGGCTCAACAATAAAAGTCTGCTACTCATCCATAAATGTATCCATGGATGACTTATCTTATGATTTTTAATTGAGTATGTTTTTAATTTCCTTTACCTTGTTTTTAATTAATTTTAACTCTGTAGCACTTTGAGGTCTTGCTGATGAAAAGTGCAGTAGAAATAACATTTATTATTATTATTACTTGTTATAAAACAAAAGCTGAACGAGCTTTGTAAGGTTATCTTGTCTTTTTTTTCTGTTTTTGTGTTTTCTCAGAGGTAAAGATCGGGCTGGCTGAGGTCTTCAAACTTCTGACAGAATATCTGAACTGTCCTTTATCTGAACCATCTGTAAGTTTATGTGTTTTTAAGCTTTTATGTATGTTTTGACCATAGTCGCATATCAGAAGCCACTTAAAATTACTTCAAGGTGTAATTTATTATAATGGGGACACATTATTGAACCTTAAGATGTGTATATATATCAGCTAATTTCCTTCTCTTATCCCCTGGCAGGTAACTACACAAAATTATTGTTAAATGATTTGGACCAGGGACTAAAAGTCCTGATTGGGACAGTCCTGTTTCCTGCATTAACAATATTTTTCTTCTTTTAATCTGCATCCGTTTACACTGATCCTCTGATGACATTCAGCTTTTTATTTCTGCAAAACCCATAAGAAACCTTTAGTTTCCTGAGATTTAACCGAAAACCTTGCTCTCTCCCGCCGTCTTTTCCAGCCTGAAATATCTGCAGACTTGCATCTTTTGCGGCGCTTCCTCTTCCGTCTTCGTCCCTTTGCAGCAGCGTCTGCATTGAAGCGTGTTTCAGTCTGAGTGTGACCTCAGCATGCTGCGTTCACTGATCAGAAGTGGTCAAGCTGAAACTAGTTTGATCCCCATTCAGCAGACGGTGGCTTGGTGCACTTCTGTTGGTTTTTATTAGATGTCTGCAGATGTTTATCTGTAGTAAAGCTCCATATGCGTCAAAACATAGAAGGTGCTACTCGGTAAAGGTTGACCATAACTATCACTTCCACCTCTTCTTGTGTCAATAGAGTTGGTTTTACTGATGGTATGACGTCGACTTTATTGTAGGATGTCCAGTCGTGATTATTACAGCAACACACGGCGCCCCCGTCAAACTGGAATACAGCATAAAACTTAATGTAACAGCAAGACGGCAAAACGAAGACATAAAGTTCCTCGCTGGCTGACCCAGAACCAACATGCCCTAATAAAGTTCCCTCCTTAGATTTTCAAAATAAGTGTCCCAATGACGCATAAAAATCTGCATAATGCAAAGGAAAATACATGAACTAAAATGATGGCAGTAAAAATAACAAAAAAAAAAAAGGAATGCCTGTTATGACTTATATTTACACTTTTTAAATATCATCTTTTTGCTTCAGGTGCTCCAGAAGTCATACAAGGTTTTAATAAACTGGATAGACGTCTGCACAGACCTGTCGTGCATCTCAGACCAACTCAGAGAAGGTAAAACTCTCAGGTTTTCCCCTGTGTGACAGAATCCACACAGACAGAAATAATTTTCCACTCTCTCCCCACCCACCCAGATCTCACTCAGGCTGTGAGGAAGCGAGCTTGCGACACGCGCTGGGAGGCGAGGGACTCCACGGTGGAGTTTCTGGGTCACCTCGCCGAGGTGCGTTCCTGCCGGACGTCAGGCGGGGAGGAGAGAGAACCGTCCAACGCTCTCCTGGGCGGCCGCGCCTTTGCGGTTCCTCTCCTCAAGGAGGCGCTGCAGGATCCAGAGAGCTACGTGAGAGCCAGCTCCATCGCTGCACTGGCGCAGACGCTGACACCCAGCTGGCAGCAGGGGGCGCCGGTGACGCAGGAGCAGGTCGGCAGATTTTATCTTCCCATCCTGTGTAACTTTAACGCTGGTGGGGCTGAACGATTTTGGAAAATAATCTAATTGCGATTTTTTTTTCTTAATATTGCGATTTAATGCGATTTTATTTCCAGTTTAGTTTATCATGTCTTTTTAAACATATACAAACAATAAATCAACTTGTTTCCTCGCTGTGCAGATTAGTTGCTAAAAGAATCTAAACTCGGAGCAGAAATTATTGCGTTCTGCCTACAATATATATCAACCAAAATTGCAATTTTGACTTTTCTCTGCATTAACCACAAGCAACAAAAATGGCCTCTAAATAAAGATGTTTGTAAACAAGGACTATTTAAAAACAATAACTTTTAATCTTTCTATTAATCAGAATATTATTCAAGAGAACAGCTTTTAGTTGATTTGGACATCAATCCTTGTTGAACATAAAGTGCAACCAACAAGCAAGTCTATGTATTAAACTGATTGACCTGTACTTAATGCTATGTATGATTATATAAACTCTAAAACAAGTAATAAAATTAGATTATCTCACTGCTGCAACTGTCTTCCCTTCCATGTGGAGGCAAACCCACTTTAAACATTTTACCAACACCTAATGGACGTGTCTAATTCACTAACTGTTACATAGCCAAAGATTGCAGACTCTGCGATTTGGAAATTGTTTTTTTTATATTGAAAATGCGATTAATTGTTCAGCCCTAAACGCTGGGACGGTTTTTAAACATCTGGACGTCTTTGCGTCTTTCAGGTGGAAATAGTGACCCGCCTGCAGGAAATTCTCTCCCAGGACTCGGAGGGATTCGCCAGGAGGGCAGTTGTGAAGTACTTCATCGCCTGGTTCTCCTCCTGCTCCTCGCCCACTTCCTGCCCGCTCCTCGTGCAGCACGTGCCGGCCGTCCTCTCTCAGGGCGCCGCCGATCTGGACTGGGAAGTCAAGCTTCACACGCTGGAGCTGGCGGAGCTGCTGCTGGACCGGGCCTTTCCAGACCCGGCTCCACCTCACCCCTACGCCGTGACGCCTGAGGGGCTGATCCACGGCGAGGACGAGGAGTCCGCTTTGCTCGGCAGCTTGAACGGCGTGGTCGACCGGGGAGTGGTCTCAGCTTTGTTCTGCGGTCTGGTCGACTGCGACCGGCCCGTCGCTCTGAAGGCCTGCCAGCTGCTGCTAAGACTCCGAGCCGCAGTTTGCCCTCCGACGGCGAGCGCGGCGGACACCGGGGTTTCCTGCAAGCTGCCCGGACGCAGCTGGGCGCAGGAGATCAGAAAGATCCAGGGAACGAATACGGACTCAGAGGGAGGCTCTGCCGTGGGTTCTGAAGCCCGCGGTGAGGCGGTGGAGGAAAGCAGCGTCGGTGTGCGTGAGGCGTTGAGGTCCCTGGATTTAGACGAGAAGCTGAGCATCCTGACTCAAAGCAGCGACCACGTCTACAACTCTCCTCTCTCTCTGCTGCAGGACATCCTGACAGCCAGCACCGCTCACTCACATCCCACCTCTGAACCGGGCCAGGAGGTCATAGTGGACTGCTACTAACAGCCAGGCGCAGAGCAACACAACATGTTGATTTAAACACACACAATGTAGTTTTAAAACCTTTCTTTTTTGGGACATGGTTATATGTGACAAAGCTCATTACTTATTCAACCTACAACTCAGCTAATATTGTGTGTATTTCACTGTTTTTTGGGTCCAGATGTGTTGCTTGCAGCTGTGATGGGGCATATTGTCCTTCCTGAAGAGACTTCCACCCGCCAAGGCTCTTGTAGTGCCTCATCCATGAGGGGCTATAACGTTGAGGCCAATCTGTGTGTACAAACACCAACAAGTATGTTGGCAACCCTGGTAAAGATGTGTAAAAAAAAAAAAAAAAGCCTTCAAATAAATTCATGCAATCAAACAATAGGGGGTTTTCAGTGACGTCACTGGCCAGCTTCTGGTCCGCCATCTTGGGTGGCTCACTTCAGTGTCTCTAGTTGTCATACACATATTATCATATGTAGATAATATGTGCGCAAGCTCGATCGCTGGGCGCTTTGCTCTGAGTTGGGTTCGGTATCACGGTGAAGCTATCCTGGTAGAAATACCATTACGCGAGTAGCAATACTCAAAGTCAACTACCGCCTCACGGTTGTACGTTGATCGGTTCAGAGTAGCAATACTCTCGAGCTACACCCCGGGTGGCCGAAACGCTGTCCCCATCCTAGCCACGCCTGGCTAGCCTAGCTGTCAAAAGCTAATTTTTGTGTAGCCTCACACCGAATCTCCCTGAAATAATGGAGACCGTTAAATCCCCTGCGAAAGCGGAGGTGAGCCCAAAGGGACGGACCTGCCCGTGTGGCAATAAAATTTCGAGCTGGGATACTCACCTTTCATGTGTGGTATGTCTGGGTCTGAAACACACCCAGGCAGCCCTCGAGTCCACGGAGGAGTGCTCGCACTGTAGCCGGTTCTCCCTGAAGGTTCTCCGTCGCCGCCTGGCTCGTCAATCGACGATGTCCGACAGCGATCCGGTGTTGGCTTCTACGGCATCCGCTCAAGAACCAGCCGACCAGACTGGTCCTCTTTCCACCGATGCAGAAGCCGGACCAAGCTGGGGAGAAATCCTCGATGCCGTGGACCCACTTCCACATGGAATGCCCGAGCTCGGTCTCACTTCAAGCCAGCTCGGCTTGCTGCCTGAAGGGGACGAGGAGCTCTCTGACTGGGAGTCGGAGCTGCCCTTCTCGGACAACGATGAGGACTACGACCCGTTGTTCACTTTCAATACTGCCAAAGGTGTCATACAATGCAGGGTCAACGGTGCGAAACGACTGCCAGTTTGAGCTTGCCGGCCATTATGGCGGACGTGCTGAGTAGTCACGTGAGCGTGACGTCACCTGAAACCCCCTTATAAATGCTTTAATTTTTAAATGAATCAGAGGACTAAGAGGAGCTTCTTATTATTAATACAATCCTTGTTCTCCCGCGCTATAAATATGTGACACAGAGGCCTATTTCTCTTTGCCAATCTTCAAAATGGGAAAGTCAAGAGAACATGCCAGTCAATTGAAGGAGGTGTCTGTTCATTGTCATAAATCAGTTAGAGAGGCTACAATGAAATGGGTACTGGCCTAAACATTTTCTGTCCCACCATCTCAAAGGTAAACGTAGATTTAGCCAAACTCTGCAGCTGGGACTTTTAATTAAATCTGTATGCTTTGGTCGGCTGAGACTGAGCCTTTTGGCAACAGGTCCTTCGTGTGTAAAACTTTATGCACCTTGTTACGCATGGTGGAGGATCTGTGATGCTGTGGGCAGATTTCCTGTATCAAAAGGCCCTCGGAAAACATCTAGAGGGAGATTTTAAATAAAAATCTGGTGCTTTTTGCCATAAACCTGAGAATAGATCTTGGTATGGTCTTTCAGCTGGAGAATCCAAAACATGGCTAACCAAAAAAAACAAAAAAAAACCTTCTTCCATGGCTATCTCAGTCCCCAAGAGGAATTATTCAGGAGCCAATAAGCTGTTGCCTGGTTTGAGCACATAATTATCTTTTCATTTAGTTCCTTTTTTATCTTTGATCCTTAAATGGACACACCATCTATTGGATGTTCTTACTAATGTTTAATAAAACGGCAAGATGGAACCGCTGCATCTGCTTAAATAAAACATCAGGTTGGAGATAATGGATGGATAGATGGATACTGCTTATGCATAATAAATAAGACAATAACACACCTTAAAGTAAATGTAGGAGTAAATCGGGCCTGTAATGGCTGGTGTTTTTGGATGTAGGGAGCTAATTTCCTTTGGTGGGGGATCTGTGAGGCTGTGGGCCCATTTTTTCTTCCAAAGGCCACCTGGGAGCCTTGTTAGAGTGCATGGCGTCATAAACTCTTAGAAACACTGGGGCATTTTACACAAGATTTGCGTCGGCTCTGCGTGAAAGCTAAAAGCCGGTCTTTCAGCGGAGTGATAAGATGAACCGTTTGTCCAAAACAACAGAGGAATCCACCACCAGACACAAAACGAACTTTCTTCCATTGCCATCTCATGTTCCTGATGCATAATCTGTGGAAAAAACTGAAGATAATTGCTTTCATGTCTTCAAAAAGGGGGGATTACAAAATAGTAACGGCCAGAAGTTGTCACTGACTGCTGATTTTGTTTGAGCAAATATTTCTTAACATTAACAAGTTTTTATCCCCGCCGACAAACTGAACTCAAATAAAATGTTAGATTTTCCATATTTTTCCAATAAAAGTGCTTCCTTTCTGTACTCTTAATGAGAAAAATGTTCCATACCTGGAGGGATTTGTCTGACTTGGACAAATCAGACAAATCAGAACAGTGGCGGGTGTGTTACAGACTAGAAAGTTGCTGGAACCCAAGGGATCTGTTGCATTATTTGGTTGCCCAATGTAGTTGGCTTACACAAGACCTGATGTTAGAACCAGTGGGTTCCTGAGGGAGCCGATGTAAAGAACGCTGACCATAAATAGACCGGATGCAGGCTACCCAGCACAAAGGCCCCCTTGCAAATCCGAAACAGGATTCTGATTAAAATTCTCTGAATCTATCCAACTTCCCTCACTGTTGGATGCTCCTGTAACTGCCTGCATGTGCCAATTAATTCATGATGGATGATGCCTTTCTTTTTGTCGCTTAATTTCTGATTTATTTTTATTATTATTAATTCAATTCAATTTATTTATATAACGCCAAATCATGAAACATGTCATCTCAAGGCACTTTACAAAATCAAGTTCAATCATATTATACAGATTGGGTCAGATTATACAGATTGGTCAAAAATTTCCTATATAAGGAAACCAGTTGATTGCATCAAAGTCCCGACAAGCAGCATTCACTCCTGGGGAAGCGTAGAGCCACAGGGAGAGTCGTCTGCATTGTACATGGCTTTGCTGCAATCCCTCATACTGAGCAAGCATGAAGCGACAGTGGGAAGAAAAACTCCCCATTAACGGGAAGGAAAACCTCCGGCAGAACCGGGCTCAGTATGAACGGTCATCTGCCTCGACCGACTGGGGTTACAGAAGACAGAGCAGAGACACAACAAGAGAGAGAAAAAAGCACAGAAGCACACATTGATCTAGTAATCTGTTCTACATTAGATGGTAGTAGCGGGTGAGCTGTCTTCTCTGGATGATGTCACAGTTAACAGAACGCCAGACCAGGTGTACCTACTATGAAGAAAAAGAGAGAGAGCAAAAGTTAAAAGCTGAAATGACGACAGTCATTTCAATGTAATACAATGCAAAACTGAAGAACAGTAGAAATCAGCAGAGTGAGAAAATTAGACCCTGATGTCCTCCAGTAGCCTAAGCCTATAGCAGCATAACTATAGAGGTAGCTCAGAGTAACATGAGCCACTCTAACTATAAGCTTTGTCAAAAAGGAAAGTTTTAAGCTTAGTCTTAAAAGTAGACAGGGTGTCTGCCTCACGGACCAAAACTGGGAGTTGGTTCCACAGGAGAGGAGCCTGATAGCTAAAGGATCTGCCTCCCATTCTACTTTTAGAGACTCTAGGAACCACCAGCAGACCTGCAGCCTGAGAGCGAAGTGCTCTGTTAGGAACATACGGGGTAATCAGAGCTCTGATATATGATGGAGCTTGATTATTAAGGGCTTTATACGTTAGAAGGAGAATTTTAAATTCTATTCTTGATTTAACATTAATATTTAAAATATTATTATTTATTATTGAGTGCAATCAAACGTCTCTGACTGTAGAACAAAGTAATTAACGAAGTGGCCACTAGGCGAGGGGATTAAAGAGATTAAATATTGCACAACACGAAAGGATCACACCGTCCCAGGATGTTGTCGTTATTCTTGTTGTCGTGTTGCTCTCACCTATACAGTTCAAGACATGACTTGAAATATAACTTCTGATGTGGAATCCTTCTGTTGTATTTTTGTGAAATTCATTATCATAACAGGTCAGTGCACTTCACTGGAAACACTGAGCGCGTCGGTGACTTACAGCCACACCTCAGCTTGCAGCGAGAGCATCAGGGGAACAGCTACAGTAAACGGATCAAAGCTGAGTTTTTTTTTTTTTTTTTTAGTTTAACTTCCAATATGTTGAGTTTGCACGTTTGAGTTCAGAAGTATACATTTAAAATGTCGACCAAATTTTCTTGCATGCTTTCCAGACAAGGTTTTATGCAGAACAATGCGTTATAATGCAAGGATGCTTTCGGAGATATCACCTGTATTTACAGGTGTTTGTGCTTGTAACGTGAGAAAAAGTGGGAAAGTTCAAGGGGGCGAATACTTTTAAAAGGCAAGAGAGAAGCTCACCTTTAGTTATAACCTAAATCCATCCATCATCTATATCTGCTCATCTGTGCAGGGTCGGTGCCAGCGGTCATGCCCGAGAGGCTGGGTACATCCTGGTTCTCTGTCTATCACAGAGGCACACAAGACTAACAACCACGCACACACACTTTAATTCAATAAAACTTTATTTATATAGCGCCAATTCATGATACATGTAATCTCAAGGCACTTTCCAAAGTCCAATTCAATCAGATTATACAGATTGGTCAGGAAATTTCCTCTCTAAGGAAACCCAGCAGTTACCTGACTCCGCCAGATAGATTTGCTCCGCATATCCATCTGGAAACCTTCCGTTGAAGTAATTTTGGGAAGGGACGAAAATACTGGTTAGCTGATTGGCCTATGTTGGTGATAGACGGGCCAAATGAACCAATCAGATTCGTCGTCGCTCGTAACAGAGCGACGACGAAAACACAACCACAAGCCAAGCTACTCTTGCTGCTGCAGGTAAAGGCTCGTTAGCTCAGCAAAGAAATACTCTGTAATTCCGATAAAACTTGCTCGATAGCCACGCTAACGCTAGTTTCATCGGCTGAAGCCGCCATGCTGTTAAGACTGAACTGACGCGCTTCCCGTTGCGTCACACCTCAACCCGCCTCAAAGCCAACGCTGATTGGACGTTCGTTTGGTGAACGGCTCCAAATTTTCTTCAACGGAGAGTATCCAGACTGATCTGCGAGTGAAACCTTGAAAGCTCGCGAGATCAGGATGGTCTCACGAGGCTAACCCAGCAGGTTGCATCAAGTCTCTCCAAGCAGCATTCACTCCTCCTGAAAGAGCCACAGTGGACAGTCGTCTGCATTGTTGATGGCTTTGCAGCAATCCTTCATACTGAGCAAGCATGAAGCGACAGTGGAGAAGAACACTCCCCTTTAACAGGGAGGAAAAACCTCCAGCAGAACCAGTGTGAACGCTCATCTGCCTCAACCCACTGAGGGTTAGAGAAAACAGAGCAGTGACACAGAAAGCACAGAAGCACACATTGATCCAGGAATCAAATATATATAGATAAAATTGAAGTCGCCACAAAGGACTAACAACCACACACTTTATAGAGATATATTACCCTGACAGGAATGTTCTTTTTGGACCATGCGGAATCCAGAGAGAACCCTTGCATGCAGGGAGAACTCCATGCAGAAGGTCCTGGGATTTGATCCCAGGACCTTCTTGCTGCAAGGCAGCAGTGCTACCAACTGCGCATCTGTCACCTAAATCTTTATTTTAATTATAACATAATTCCTCCTAATCAGGACATACTTTAATCCCACTAAAAGTAAAAAAAAGCGGCTACCGCGATACGCTGGAGCTCTTTATTCAACGCCTGCCTGTTTCTGTCATCAAAAGAAAAGGTCACGACTCTTGTCTATTTTTGGTTCTTCTCATCTCTTCGGCGTGTGAAGCTTTCCATCCCGTGGTTGGGGGGGGGGGGGCTCTTTGTTAAATCCCCAGCGCTTGGAGAGCGCAGACTGCGCAGATGGAGGCCGAGAGGGCAGTCGGCAGCACCTCGGTGCGCTCACGCCCTCTGCACAACTCCATCACATGGACGGACGCACGTTGGAGAGACGCTCCTCATTAACTTCAGAGCTGCAGCATGTCAGCACGAACACGCTGATTATCTCACGCTGCCATCTCTCTCCGCTGCGCTCCAGTCGCGCATGAAGTGAAACTGCGCTCTGTGCGCGATGGAGGCCGTGGCTCTTTTCTCCTTCGCGGCATCAGAGGCAGACGAGATCGCCTTCCAGAAAGGAGACATCATCAAGGTAGGCAGAGACGCATGCTTCGCGTCTGTGCGCATTAAGGGTCTTTTTTTCTTTGCATCTTCGCATTTTTTTTATTTATTTTTTTTTTTGGAGTAAGGGTGCGTGTGACTTTGTGCTGTAGGTGATAGAAATGGACGAGGACTCTTGCTGGTTCACTGCTGAGATTGAGGGGAAGCGCGGATTCGTACCTGAGAACTACATCTCCCTTCGTCCTCATCCGTAAATAATCCATTTTCCAGCCACTTGTGTGTTTTCTGATGATTTTCTACAAACTTGATCTGTCACCAGAATCCTTTTTTTTTTTGCCAAATTAATGTTATTATTTTGTTACCCTTGGTAGGATCCCGCATTAAATACCTAAAAAATATTATTATAGGCCTAACCTAGATCTGTGCCTTTTTGAAACGCCCAATGTTTTCTGAAAAGTGTCATCTGCAGTCAGGTAAAGAGTTTGCGTCCTTTTTCTCAGCTGGTTTGCAGGAGCGATATCCAGACTGGAGGCTGAGCAGCGGCTGCGCTGGCAGGACACCGGGGTGTTCCTGGTGAGGGAGAGTGAATCAGCTCCAGGAGAGTTTTCTCTCTCTGTGAGGTCAGTGAATGTACCACACCTGCACACACTTCGTCTCTTCAATTAGGCCTAATTCTGAGTAGTTCTGAGTTTTTTTCCTCCTCGTTTCTTCCAAAAAGACAGAAGTGTCTTGCCATCGTTTAAGGCTGTTTCTATCAAGGCTTTTTATCTTTTTTTGATTCAACCAGGTTTGTGTCTGATTAAAAGATCAGAGGATAGAAGAGGATTTTTGGGAACTCTGACATGAAAAAGGCCCCAAATTCTTCGTCTTCGCATCAAGAAGCAGGTGCAACCATGGACACCTGATCTGTTTCATAGAACAGACATGCAGTCAGACTGCCATATTTTATTTTCTGGGTCACATTTGCTGATTCTAAGTCCCACCATAGTCAAGCAAATTTTAACTTAAGACGTGACCTACTCCAATAATATCCCACAACGATCAAATAAATCACCCCCATCTCTTGAAGAGGTCTTAAGATAGAAAGTGGTAAATATCCTGACTGCTGCTAACCTTTGTTTTCTGTATTACTTAGTGTTTGTTTAGTGATCTTTACACCGCTTAATGAGAGTTGAAAAACTATTTTTCATTGTGGGAAACAGTGACAGTCAATTCTTTGAACTTTAATAGAAACTCAGTTTTACCCTGAGCTTAAAAAAGAAAAGACACAAAGTAAATGCCCAAATATTTGTAGGACGATGCTAGCATGAAAACATTTCCGGTGGAAATACCAATGTTGTTTAAGAGACAGGAGGGATCTTTAAAACAAAAATAGATTAAATTTGCATAGAGGACTAGAGCAGAAGTAAAGCTTGGTGTTGGACCCTCTTGTATTTATTTGCAAAAACCCCACTGTGTTCTGAGGAAAAGGTCATTTCAAAATATATTAAAGCCCCAGCACAGTCTCAGTTGCTAGCAAAGTATAATAAAATGTAGGGCTGCTTTAAAAGCTTTACATAGTGCAATGTATCTCTTGTGGTGATCAGAGTAGAGCCAGCTGACTTTAGTTGAAGTAAAATTTATTCCAATGTTGAAACTAAAAAAAATTAAATAAACGGGCCCAATAGTTGAGCTTCTGGGGACTCCTTTTAAAACCTTTGAGAAAACTAGACAAATATTCATCTGCCAAAAACATACTGTGTTATATTGAAAGGAAACTAGTAAATCTGCCTAAAGCTCTGTCCCTCATCGCCATCCACCACTCCAGCAGCTCTGCATCCACAGAGACGAATGTCCTGGAAAGGTCAGGGCAGCACAATACTGCTTCCTGTCCAAAGCAAGATAACCTTTTAAAAACAGTTTTATATCTGTTTTATATCTCTGCCGTTTTTAAGTGTTGTTGACTAAATCTTTTACATTTCAAATTCCCCTGCATCACTTACCGGCAAAGTGTGTTTTGCATCGGAAAGAAAACTGATCTCTCCTCAGGAGTTACGCCCAAATGCCAAAATACGGTTTTACTGTGCAGTTAATGTGATTTTTATCCACGAGGACTTGAATGTGTGTTAGGCCCATCAGAGCGTGGACAGTTTTAACGTGCTCAATGAGAACTCATTGCACTAAAAATATCCCTCCGACACACACACATCAAACACTGAGTGAGGAGGACGAGGAGGAGCTGTTATTTGGGTCAGCAGCAAAGTGGCATGGGACTGATTTAATCACTTAGGGTAGATGAAATGTGTTCAATAATCGGGGCGTTGCGTAACACCAGGCAGCTTTTTAATTATGGACAGGTATGTTATGCAACTGAGGCATGCCAAAACATGCATGTGTAATTGTTTTTAAGGGCACAACATCTGTTTGCCTACAAGAGGTCAGAGATATGACAACTACTTTAATCAGCACAACTGAATTAAACAATAACACAAATTCATCAAATCCTTGTAGAGAATAATTTTATCTGCATCATGCATTGATTAAAAATATTATATTATTGTTTAATTTAAATAATTTTTGTTGTATTGCGCCTTCCATACAATCTTGTTCCACGATAATACAGAATTAAAAACAGATTACACGTCTTATTTTAGATGAACAGTCGTAATCCTGACCTGAGCAGGATTGTTGTTTCGTTTTTCCATATCTACAAGGAAACACTGATTTATTAAAAGACAAATAACCCAAACCAGACAACACTGAATAAATAAATAAAAAATTGACAAATTTAAAAATAAGACACCTTTAAAATAAAAAGTATAGATAATAATAAACTCAATAAATACAAAAATTACATATAAATAAACAAAATGAATTACAAATAAAAAGATGTAAATTTGCTGAAATTGTTAAAAAGACAAACTTAAACTAAAACTTAGACAAACTTTATTGGCATTTTGTATGCACTTGTATGCACGAAATTTCGTTGCATACAGCTAACGACAATGTAATGAGACTGCAATTGAAATAAAATAACATTACAATATATAGTGCAGCAGTGATAAGAATGTAACCGTGCAGGAGAAAAACAGTTTTAAAAAAAGTGTGCAGAAGAATGTGCAACCATGTTTATAGTGCAAATATAATGGTACAATCTGATGGTACTTGTGGGAAACAGATGGAAAACCCCTAAAAGAAGTGCATAAACAACAAAATTGTTTTGTCAAAATGAATCTTAAACTTAAAAAAAGAACAGTTTAAAATAAAAACTCTGCATTTTATTAAAACATGTCTATTAAGCTGTCAGAAAAATAGTATATTAAAAAGATATTTTCACCACATTGTTTTGCATGTAATGTATTGACATACTAAAAGTGATCAACAGAGGGGGCCATTGTGCCAGAGAATTTTTAAAATAATTTTAAAGAATAATAAACAATCATATCTCGCATCTTATTGCATGTTTTGGTTTCTCAGAGGCAGCAACTCCCCATTCAGAAATTAATTTCTCCGTTTCCAGAACTTATAAGCAGATCTAAATAGATCATCCAAACCGCTGCTCCAGTGTCCCCCACTTTTGTCAACCTCCATTCTGCACTTACATCAATCTTACATGTAAGTTTTTATGTGTTTACACATATTCCAAAAACATGTGAAGGTGATCAGTTAAAAATCATAAAAGCTAAAGTCTGAATGAAATAGACCCAGGAACATCTTGTTAAATCAGAAATTACTGCAGAAATTACTAAAGCAAGGCAAGGCAAATTTATTTGTATAGCACATTTCAGTACAAAGACAATGCAAAGTCCTTTACATAATTAAAATATAGGAAAATAAAAGCAACAACTACAAAACAGCATTTGGGTTTTGGATATTTCAAGCAAGTTTGAAGTTGCCCTCCATATTTGATGAAGTAATTAGGAGATTATCTATAGCTGTGTGAGGCAGGAATCAACTTCATAATCCTTAAAAAGAAAAACTCTGCGCCTTGCAAATGTACTCACACTCCTTTTCCCACAAGTCATCTTGTTTCAACCATAAACTTTGGGGGATTTTACTGATTTTAGCAAACTAACACAAAGTAGTGCACAACTGTGAAGTGGTACGAGAATGTTACATGGTTTTCAAAAAAGTAAAAATTAAAATCTGAAAACTGTGTGCATATGTACCCTGAAATGTTTAAATTAAAAGAAAGAATTACTTTGTGTAATTTAATAAACTGTTAAAAATGCCGGTGGCAGCATCATGCTGTGTGGATCCTTTTCTTCTTCAGAGAAGATGGGAAGATGTACGGAGCTAAAAGCTGATAGATCCTGGAAGTCGACCTGTTAGATGCTGCAAAAGACGTAAGACCGGGGCAGCAGGTCACCCACCAGCAGAACGACCCCAAACATTCAGCCAGAGCTACAATACTAAGATTGAACCATGCGTTCCCGCTCCAACACATAAAGTTCTGCAGAGTCCTGGTAACGAGCTTTTCATTTAATCCACATGTTGCAGCAGGGATGCATTTAAAGGTCGCCGGACAGTACAACAGCAAAAAGAGACCTAAAAATAAGTCAAATGTTCTTAAAATTTGGGTTTTTGTACTTGATCTGAGCAGGTAAATAAGATTATCTGCCAGTGGAATGAGTATTTTTACCCCTAAAATAAGATAATTAGACATCCCGCAACTGAAATAAGACGATGGAGATGAGTTGTTCCTATTTTAAGTGCAAAAATCTTATTCCATTTGCAGATCATCTTATTTAGCTGCTCAAATCAAGGATAGATACACTAATTTTAAGAAAATATCACTTATTTTTAGTTCCGTTTTTGCAGTGCTTTTAAGGACTGCAGATAGAGACCACTACTTTAGATCGAAGCATGTTTGTGTGTTGGAATGGCCTAGTCAAAGTACAATCCAAGTCCAATCCATTTGAAATATCTGTAAAAAAAAAAAAAAAAAACCTGGAGCAAAAAATTCTTAAGACATTATTGGGGCATCAAGCTAAACCTGATTTTTATTTGTAAAAAATAAAAAACTAACTAGTTTTTTTTCTGCTTGCTGGAGACCCCCCTGCGATCCTGCATGGAGAAGCGGGTATAGAAAATGAATGGATGTACTCCTTTCCTTCCACTTTACAATAATGCTCCACTTTCTATTTGTTTATCACATAATATCCCAATAAAACACCATGAAGTTTGTGCTTAAAACATGTGAGAATCCTCACGAGACTGTCTGTGTTACAAACCTATTAAGATCAGAGCAGATTATCTGCAGTAAAAATTAATATCAGTCTTTAATTATGTTTCTGTTTACTCAACAATCAAGTTGTGTGAAGAGGAAGTGTTCAGGGGTTTTCCATCCTTCATGTCCCACTCTCTGTCTCCATCACTCAGGCTGCAGTGACGTTACTCTTTGTACTTGCAGATGCCTTACCTTCTTGGTGGAGGCGTGACTACAGCACTTAGAGAATGATATGCCGGGACCAGTGACCCAGCTTATAGGTTAAAACCTGATTTAGATTAGAGAGTAATTATGCATACGAAACAGGAAGCATTTTAGAGAAATAATAATCATCCAGCCAGTCGAACACAATAGCGACTGGATGACGGCGACCTTTTACCTCTTATTGACGGTTAGGAAATTCGTCACTAGCTGCAGGATTATTGATTAATTATGTTTTCTCATACTTTTAGATTTACGATTCAATCCAGTTTATTTATAAAGCACCCATTCACAACAAATGCTTCTCAAAGCATGTCACACAACATAAAAACCTCCGGCGATGATCCATCGTGCAAAGGTTTAGGTCTCATTTCGCACACTGGCAAGAATGCGGAGAATGGATCGAGTGAATTCCTGCAAACAAAGACACACAGCAGGAATGAAGACGAAGGAGACGATGGAGCATAACGAAGCACACATACCTGCCTTTCTTCACCCGGCTTTTTTTTTTCTCCTGTCTCATTTTGGCAGCTACGGCGACAGGGTGGAGCACTTCAGGGTGCTGGAGGGCGGTGGTCAGTACTACATCTGGGATAAGGCCTTCTGCTCGCTGAACCGCCTGGTGGAGTTCTACAGAGCCCACAGCATCGCCGTGGAGAAGGTGGTACGCCTCAGGGATTTCCCCTCATCCCCGCGCTCGCATCCCGGACGCAACCCCTATCCCAACCCGTATAAAAGCAGCTCCCTGGAGTCGATCCCCTCCGCCCACCTGCGCTCTAACCCTCCCCTGAGAGAGCGTCAGACCTCGGCGCACTCACTGAAACCAGTTCTAGAGGTATGACACGAAACGAGGTGTCACTTCTTCCCTCAACCAGTTGATAATTGCACGTCTGCGTGTCTGACGCCACGGTTTGTCTTTCAGCGCAAGCCTCGGGTGGCTCGTGCTCTCTGCGACTACACCCCCTCCCAGACCTCCCACCTCCACTTCCAGCGCAATGAAATCATCGACCTGCTGGACTGTTCGAGCTCCCTCAGCTGGAGGGGGCGCTGTCGGGGCCGAGTCGGCATCTTCCCTCCAGAGTTTGTCCAACCGCTGCACCATTAATCCATAGCAGAAGTTCAGTGTTTTAATTAATGTCTGAGTCAACCCACCTTTGATACTTGTAACGGTATGGAAATCACGGCTCTGTGGGATTCAGGTTTAGACAACGAGACGGGCATGGAAGATGGTTGTTTTGGTGTCTGGTGAACCATTTCCCATTATTTGGCCATATGCTGTTGAAAGACCCAATGATGACCCATTTTCAGATTTCAGATTTCCATAATCTAGCAGTAATAATAATATTAACCATCTTTATTTTTTTTCATTGCAACATACATTCCAGTGGTATCCTCTGCATATAATCCATCCCTCAGGGAGCAGTGGGCTGCCACTGTGCGGCGCCTGGAGAGCATTCTGTAAGCGTCTTGCTCAGGCTCCCAGAGTGGCAGTCTGTGGGATTCGAACCGAGGAACCTTGTAGCCTCCTCAGAATGCAAGCACCCTGCTCACCGGGCCACCAATCCTTAAAGAGATCACAATGCCATCCTTTCCAACGCGGTTTCCTCGCTTCTCCATCTGCTCTTTGTTTCATGCCAGACTTAAATCCATGTTTATAAAGCCATCAGATTCTGTTGTTTTATCCATGTTTAAACATCCATCAATACCTTTTAGATATTTGTTTTTTTTTTGCTCAATGAACAATTTAGAGATATCCATTTGGTTTCTGGGTGTTGATGAAACATGTCAGTTAATCATAAGAATGAGATTTACCTCAACTATGATCATCAACTGTTAAATAAATCAAACTGTTGCAGCTTTAGTGTGAACCTTTGTAGCATGTTTAAAATAAATAAAAACAATCCGAAAGACCTTCCATTTGTTTAACCATCTTGTCTTTGATTAGTACACCTTCTGTTGTCAGCATAAACCAGGTGCAAAGTAGACAAATTTCCGCTTATGAATTGACTGTGTTCATATTTTTTGCAAACATTTTTCTGTTTATTTAACATATCAGATTTTACAACAAATATCATTATATTATTATTTTACAACAAAAAATCTGTATTTCACAGAACATTTCAAAAAGTTAAAAGCATATGACATGAAAATAATATTTTAATTTTATTTAAATAGGCGTAATTTAATACATATTTTTTTCTATTGTAAATACTTTTAAATATGCAAAAATTAACATTGTGTATAAAAACCCTGAATTCAAGAATGTTTGATGGTCACATAAGAAGATTAGGGACCAACAAACATGCTCATGTTTGTTGGTCCGATTTATGTATTTATATCCTTTTATATTTATTTAAATATTTTTCAGACAATCCTCACTCCATAGATTTATACATGCCAAATGCCTTAAAAGGACTGGAGTACATGTATAAAAAGGGTTAAATGCAACTATATAAGGATCATTTGGCACACAAATCAAAAATCAAAACACAACTCTCCTGAAAGTAATTCTTGCTAAATGTTTCAAACACTTACACTTAACTAATGATTCACAATTGAAATATAGCCTCATGAAATCGTTACATGATGGATAATTGACACAAACATTTTATTTTTTATTATTAAGGCCCTGTTCACACAAACATGACCCACTCAACAACATTAAAAATCCTCCAGAGCGTGAATGGTCTTTGGAGGGTTTTGGACCATATGGTCTTTGCAGGGTTTTGGGCTGTGGAAGGTCTTTGGATGGGTCTTGCAGGGTGCATCAACAAATATGTGGTCTCTCTCTATAATAAGAACTTGACAGTTCTCCAACTGCATTGAGTAAGCACAAAACCTTTGCAGTGGGGGTTTATTGTGGCGGCTGCATAAAAGACATGAAAGCTGGGGGCGTGATTTAGCTGCCTGAGAATTTGAAACAGAACTGGCCTAATGACACGGTCCCAACTGTTTTCAACCCACACCAGCAGGAAGTGTTTTTTACTGTAACTGTATTGGAGGCTGCAATGTCCACTACTGTCTTGACTTCAACCAAAAGGATCTCTGTAAGTGACTGTAATAAAAGGTCTACATTCTCCATGAAAATAAATACTGGACCATACTTAGGTGTTTTAGGTGCATGAATTGGGTAACTTGTCTCCTCATGGGTTGGTGCTCTCAAGTGGAGAGAACAGCACACACCTTCAAATTGCATACAGGCTGGTTGTTGGGAAACCAAAGGAAGTTTTTTTTTCAGGCTGCAGGTTCAATACGAATTTTTTATGATCCTGTAAAAGCATACCTTTTCCATCAACACTGGAGCTCAGGTGAGAAGAGAACAACTTGGAGGAAAAGTGTGAGCAGCACGTCATGGGTTCTAAAATATAATTTCATAATGGCAACCAACTGACTCGAAACAAACAATTTCAGGCTTCAAAGCCGTAATTTGACTATCTTACTATAAATCCTGACAAAAACAAATACAGAGGGCATCACTGAACCCCTTTCAGACTAATGACCACAAATCGCTTCAAACTGCTTATGCTTTTAGCAAATTGCCTATTAATGCATATTTCACACATACCAAAGATCGTCCTGGAAGTACTTTGCTGACACCTAGTGGCCAGAATAAACAACATTCAGTTATGATTTTATAATGTTAGGATATGTTTGGAATAATGTGATGTTGGACCACGATGGATTGTACAGAAACATATTTTGTAATGCAGTTTAAGTTGTATTTAGAAATAGACACCATCTATGAAATCATTTACAAACTTAAATGATTTCATATGGTGAATGGGAACTTAGTTTAATTACTATTATGCCCAATTGTCTCTAATGTCGCCACTTAGTAACTTACCTGATCAGTTATACAGTATGTGCTGAATTTAAGTTAAGCTCTACTGAAATTAACAACAGCTTTCCTATCGTAAGGGTTAGGGTTAGGGAAGCAGCTGGGAAACACCTGGATAAGAAGTAATTAACTAAAAAATTCGTAATTTCTCAGAATATCATAGTAATTTCTTTTGTATCCTTGTAGTCCCTAAATGATAAACTATAAACACTTGGAAAACAGCAGATCTCCCCTCACTGATTGCTTAAAAACAAGCTTTGTTTTTGTTTTTCTGCTGCTCAGGATCTGACAGTTGTCTTTTTTATGTGTTGTGTATTTGGTGCAACCGTCAGAATGGGAGTGTTGTAGTCCCTGCGGGTTTGCATAAGCAGCATGGAAACAAAAAATATGTACTGCAGATAGATGCAGAGAGTCCTAGTTGATCCATAGTGTGGAGATACAGATGAAGAAATTTTTCCTCGAGTGGACTGTGGAGCAGGCTGGAAAATAAATTAGGGCTAACATCTCGGTAGTGTCATACATTCTGTCAAGAAGAAATTGGATTTTCCAAAATTAGATTTTCACTTTTGGTGTGAACAGGGCCTTAAAAAGTATCTGAGTTAGAAACGGTAAACAACAAGACATGGTAAACTTAACATGGATGTCGAAAGATATGCTCATAATATAGAAAACAAATTCTGCTAGTATTTAATAGATAATCTGTGATTGTTTTAGTTTTTAAAATGTGAATTTCTCAGCATTTCTGGTTCTGAAAAAATAAAGCTGATTCTGATTTTAAAAGCAAGCTCTGACTTGCTATCAAATATTTTTTATAGCTGAAGCTAAAATCATTCCCTCAGCCCTGTTTTCGACATCCTACAGAAAAATGCATGTAATTCAGATACCTGCTTTTTTCTGTACGCCATTACAGAGTAGGCATATCTTTTGGTCCTGATAATGAAGCCCTTTCACTTCTCTGTAAAATGGTTGTAAAACCATGTGACTCACTAATATGACTTTCTTTACCTTTGGATGCTGCTCTGTTTTGTTGGAAATACCCTAATTTTTTTTCTTATTTTACTCTATTTTTTCTGGGTTTTTACAGCACTAGTGGCTCGTTTTTCAGGAAAGGGGGTTTGAGAGAGGGGGAAACACACGTGGCAAAGGACCTCAGGCCGGAATCAAACCTGGGTCATCCACGTCGAGGACTAAAGCCTCTGTATATGGGTCATTTGCACTACCCCTGCGCCATCGGAGCACGCCTGGAAATACCCTAATTTTCTATTAAATTCTATACTTTTATAAACACAATTTTCTAGAATACTGTCTTTATAAGCCATGTTTTATAGTACGAGTTATATAAGTTGACGACAAATCTATGCCACATTACAGAACTGAGGCTTTACATATTGAACCTGCAACAACTACAGACTGTGATGATGAAAATAGATGTTTGAATAAAACTTTGGAACAAAGGGATATAAAATAAAGTCTGGAAAAACAAAGTTATTTATTCACACCTGAAAAACAATTAAAGTCCAGACTTCCCCACACCGTGTAGGAACCCTGTTAATTGTAACCCTCTAAGATGTTTTACAATAGCTCATCAAATCTTTAATCTTCATCCTTGTCTGTAAAGCACTTTGATATTTGTGCTTGGTATGTTTCTTTCAAATTAAATGATCAGAAATCACAGAGAAATTATCTAATATGTGCTAATCACAAAGTCAATGCCAAATAACTGGAATTATTCCCTCTTTGTTTAATACACTTTCAATTACTGTTCATGTAAATTAATTAGGTTGTTTAAAACTTTTGCACAGAACAGTACCTGCCTGGAATCTGACAGGTAAAACCTAATAAACAAAAAGTCTTGTGAATAACCTCATCCAACCTCCTTTATTTTGCAGTTTACAGGTTGAAAATAGATCAGCGGGAGGCATGGTGAGGTACGGTATCAAACCTGATCGCCCATTCAGGCAAAGTACGCATACAGGAAAATGTTAATGCTGACCAAAAGGATGGCGTTGGCGCAGCAGAACCTGGACCAGAACACACTCTCTCGAATGGTGGGAACTCTGGCAGTCGGAGGCTGCTCTGAGCACCGCATGGCTGAGATGCACAATCCTGCGCCCTGTCCGCACACCGCCCGACGAGTCCGCTTAGATCCTGCATCATCAACATCATCATCGCACACACAGGGGAGTCACATGGTTACACATATCATTCAGCTCTGAATGCGATGGCTGAAATAATCCCAGAAACCTTACCATGTGAGTTACGGTGGCTGACAGAGGACACTTTCTGGAGGGGGATTTCTCTTTCTTGCTCCTCAGTTATTGTCCACCAGGTCAGGTTACACACCTGGCAAAGGAGAAAATGCAGAGAAGCAAAAGATTTCAACTAAGTAGACTGATAGCTGATAGATCTGGAGAAACAGAAAGTACAGACAGGCTTTTAACTTTGCTTGGACTTGTAAACCTTTAGTAGTTTACAGAAAAAAAAAAAAATTACCATTTTGGTTTGAACCCATACTTGTGTTGGCTGTATTAGCCCCCGTTGAGAAAACCAAACAATCTAAACTGAAATTGAATATTTCTGAAACATATCGAGGATGCTAATTTGTAAACTAGAAGCTTTTTCCTTATTCTGACATTTGACTGGAGTGACCTTTGTGGTTCCATGGTGGCAAGTTTCCATGAAAAGCCACAGACGTGGATAAATAAGGGTCCTTCGACCATCATCAGTTCAATTTTACTTCTGAATTGTTATTTTATTGTTTCTTAAACCTTCTAAGAAATAAAACAACATTTTGTATATTTTAAAAACATATATTCTCTGAAACATGCAAGTTTGAGGAGGTGCATTCACGATTTAGGTGTCGGTCGATGAGTGAGAACATGTAGGTTTATTTCTATGGGCTGTTTTTGTCTTTCTTTCCTTCCACTGAGGTTTCGGTTTCATGTTTCAGTTGGTCCATTTACTGATCTTTGGAGGATTTGAGATCATCATGACCATATGTACTGAACCTTTGTAGTGAGACCTAACGTCACATTATAAATTACAAATTAAAGAGCAAAGTGGAAAGTAGTGAGTAAGGTCATAAAAATGTCAAACACAGCTGTCATGCTTTGCAGTTTGACTTTCTGTTTCATACCTGGGTTTTGACTACCTACGTTTTCTTTCATTTGTTATTTTTTGACCTGGTATACGTTATTCGTAGTTTGTAGTTTATCAGATCCTTTGTTTGATAGCAGATTCATGACTACAGCCTGGCTTTTGGTAATTTAGGCAGCGGGCAGCTCAGATGAGCAGTTGCTCATATCCTGCTACCAAATCTTCGTGAAGGCTTATACTCTCTCTGGATCCTAAATGGACCTGTTCTCTCTCTTTCTTGAAGACATTTCACCTCTAATTCAAAAGGCTTGTTTACTTCTGATCATGAGTAAGGCTTGTCAGGAGCGTTTTTTGTTCAAAACTAATTGGTCCCTAAAGGTCACTGACCAAACCTTGTGTTTGGTTCAGTGTTTGATTAGTTGTCACTTGTGAAATTCTTTTGGTCTCATGCCTCGAGGTGTGAATGGTTGTAGAACCGCCGCTGGAGAAGAGGTTGCACTGTGGGTGTTAAAAAGATGAAACCCCTCTTGGGCAGCTTTGCTGTGTTGATCCCTTGGGGCATCTGGGGTTTTGGTTCCCCTGGCGTCTGCCTCGATGCTCTGGGGGTCTTTGGCTCTTCACAACTACTATTGACCATTTTTCTCATGGATAAACCTTTCATCCACAGGCGCACTCTCACAAACACCTACAGGTGCTTGGATTCAGGTACTTACAAACTCACTTCCATACAGAAAACCCCTGTTATTATCTTAAGCTGTCACTTTATACATGTCGTGTTGATTAATACTGTATATTCTTCAGTGGTGGTATCAAGGTTTTGGTTGATTGTATCTTTAATACTTTATCAGCTGGTTGTGTTGTTCTTCTGTCATCTCTTTTTGCAGATGAAGAAGCACACTGAGGATGTTGTATCATTCTCTCCCTTTCTTGTCCTCTTTCTTTCACCTTTTTTCTTTTTTCTCCTCTTCTACCTTCTTGTTTTAGTGTCCATATAACAAGAAATATTCCCTGCATAAATTATAATAAAGCTACTTGCATGTATAAATCATGCGGAGCACTACGTCGAAAACAGTAAGGCTCCGCTTGTGAAAGTAAAATCTGTAGGGCTCTTTTTGGCATTAAGACAACAATTCTTATTGCCACATTGCAATCAATCAATCAATCAATCAATCAATCAATCAATTTTATTGTCAACTACAATTTGCATTGCAATCGAAAACTCAGTTCCAGTACAACCGTCCATCACATACAATTAATAAACATTTTGGGGGAAAGATTGACTGAGGCCTTGCGTTGCCAAGGAACTTACTGCTTACTGTTGGCTTTTTATTTTTTATGTTTATTTTACTCCTCCATTCAACTACTTTTTGTCCCTTTCAAAATGTGCACATTGCCATCTTTAAAAGAGTATCCCTCAACCTTGGACTGAGTTGAGTCTTTTCTTGAAGTCATGAATGCCATCATAATAGCCCTGTTGGGGGTATCCGGATTTAAAGTGCTTTCTTGATGTCTGTATGCTTCTTGTCCTTACCTTTAGACTTTGTGGGGACCTGTTTGGCTTGATGCTGCTAATTCCTGATGTTTCAGTGGGTGTTGTAGTCTATGGAACCCACGTTGTGGTCATTCTTTCATCACCTGGGTTTTTTTAATGAAACTGTCGAAGTATAGGCCAACTTTATTGATCAATTCTGGGAAGAAAGCGACTCTATGACTCAAACTGACCAGTCATGTCCTTTCAGGTTGTTACAGTTCTGTGCCTTGAGATGGATCTGTTGTGCTCTATGACCTTTGATTATCGTTGTCTGACTCTAAGCTTGAAACAGAGATGGTCCCTGTTACGGCTACTCTTGCATCAAAACAGTTTCCAAAAATTAAAAATTGCCAGAGTAGTTCTTAGGAGGAGGTTTTTCGACTCACTCAAAACAAAAAGCACTCGTGGAGAATTTCCCAGTTTCA
Organism: Fundulus heteroclitus; assembly: GCF_011125445.2. Taxonomy (NCBI): domain Eukaryota; kingdom Metazoa; phylum Chordata; class Actinopteri; order Cyprinodontiformes; family Fundulidae; genus Fundulus; species Fundulus heteroclitus. The sequence goes on from NC_046365.1 coordinate 33,780,053, forward strand.
AAAGGTGTGTTTTCTTTACTTACAAAAATAACAAAAATATTCTCCGAGTTGACTTACAAAAAATTCTAATATAAACGTTAACTGGTCTGTATGTGTGTAGAAAAACTGTTTCACTCCTCGCTCCTTCACCAAACAATCAGATCTACCTCAGCAGCTGCTTCTACTTGTTAATCTTAGCAGGAGGCGGACTGACAAGGAGGAGGGTCTAAGCTAAACCAATAAATAAACAAATAAACAATAACTCTATCATTCACACAACCTTAGATCTGTAACATTAATTTAGTTCTTGCTAAATTATTAATCCAATCCTTAATAGGCTCCAACATCCCGGCCCCTAATTGTTAGCCTTAGCAAAATAACAATTACAAAAATAATATACACAGGAGCCTAGTATCTAGCAAAAAAAAATAACATAAATTTAATCATTTTGTCTATAAATGTTACCTAGAGCCTCTTAACATTTCTAATGCTTAAAGCAGTCCAAAGTAAAGGTTAGAAAGTCTTATTTCATCCATCTGCCTCCATTAAAAGACAGAGCTTATCTATTGGTCGCTGGATGACATTGGCTTTGGTTTTAACCAAAACGCTTCTAACAAAGCCTTTGGCATCCGGAAAAATCTTCATAACACGGCCCATTGTCCATGCGCTCCTTGGTGCCGAGTTATCTACAATAACAACCAGATCTCCGGGGCTGAAGTTCCTCCTTTTGCTATTCCACTTGTTTCGTTCTTGCATGAGTGGGAGATACTCCCTTATCCAACGTCTCCAGAAAAGATCTGCAAGATACTGTGCTTGTTTCCATCTTCTTCTTGAATATTGATCTGTTTTCTCAAAGACTCCTGGTGGTATGGTTGGTTTTGCTTTCAGCTGGAGTAAATGGTTTGGTGTTAGTGGTTCTAAGTCATTAGGGTCATTTGACACTGAAGTTATTGGCCTGTCATTTAGGATGGCTTCCACTTCACATAATGCTGTTGACAGGGTTTCATCATCCAGTGTTTGTTCCTTTAGAACTGATGTGAGGGTCTTTTTGATTAGACGTATTAGTCTTTCCCAGACTCCACCGTGGTGAGCCCCAAAAGGAGGGTTAAAAATCCATTTTATTCCCTCTATTAAAAGAGTCTTTTGGATCTTCTGATGATTTAGCTCTCTTAATGCTTCTTGTAATTCCTTTTGCGCTCCCACAAAGTTTGTCCCACAGTCTGTTCTGATGCTCATCACTGATCCTCTTCTGCAGATGAATCTGCGTATAGCATTTATGCACGAATCTGTTGTTAAGAAATTTGCCATCTCCAGGTGGACAGCTCGACTCACCAGACATGTGAATATGACGCCCCATCGTTTGACCTGAGCTCGTCCCCTTTTTACTTCAATAGGACCAAAGTAGTCAATGCCAACATGACTAAAAGGAGGTAGGTCTGGAAATACACGGTCCTCAGGAAGGTCTGACATCTTCTGTTCACCAGGTTTTGCCTGCATGCGTCTACAGAATACACAGCTCTTGATGATTTTTCTGGCTAAGGAGTTTGCATGAGGGAGCCAGAATTTCTCCCTTAGCTTGGAGAGCATGTGGCTCCTTCCTGAATGTCCAACTTGGTGATGAATTTGTTGTAAGATGAGGTTAGATAAATGTGAACCTTTAGGTAGAATGATCGGGTTTTTCTGGTGGATTGGCATTGCGCTTTTGTTTATCCTGCCACCAACTCTCAAGATGCCTTCATCAAGCATCGGATCCAGTTTGAGGATGGTACTTCTTGAACTGAGAGGTTTGCCTTGTTCCAAGCAAGTAAATTCACAGTGAAAGTAACGTTTTTGTTCAAAACAAATGATAGCTTTCTCTGCATTCTGCATGTCCTCCACTGACAGGTTTTGGGTCTTGTGTTGATTTTTCAGTTTTTTCATCACTTCTGAAGACAGGTGAGTTTGACTTTTTCTTTGCTGGCTTAGCAGTAGAAGATGTCTTTTCACTTTTAGTATCCAGGCTACAGACTTCTGAAGTCGGTTCCATGATGAATGATACTTGATTATCCTGCATATTGGATGTTCATCCTCCATTATCACACTGTTAACTGTGATCTCCTTTCTCACCTCAGGATCGTTCGCTGGTATTTCTTTCAAACCTTCTGTGTGCTTCGGCCATGTTTTTTTTTCTCTGCTGAGATATTCAGGACCGGTCAGCCATTTTGACCTTAAGAAAGATTCCACATAAAGTCCTCTTGATGCGTCGTCGGCTGGGTTGACTTTTGAATTTACGTATCTCCACTGGCTGGTGTGGGAGAGGTCATGGATTACGGCAATCCTGTTGGATACAAAAGTGTGAAATCTTTTAGTTTGATTGGAAATATATTTCAACACAGAGGTACTATCTGTCCAGAAAGTTGAATCAGAAAGTGGTAAATGCAGCTCCTTCTTTAGCATTCGATCCACCTTAACAGCCAATGTTGCTGCTGTGAGTTCTAGTCTGGGTATGGTCATCTGCTTTAGAGGTGCCACTCTAGCTTTTCCAAATATGAAGCAGATATGGATTTGACCTTGATGATTTAATAATCTGAGGTAGCTTACTGTACCATAGCCTGATTCACTTGCATCACAAAAGTGATGTAGTTCAGCAGTTTCCACAGGATCAAAGTTTTCAGGCTTCATGCATCTTGGAACTTGAAAGTCATGTAGCATATTTACCTCCTTGACCCATCTTTGCCAAGCCTTTGCAAATTCCTGGGGAATGACATGATCCCATCCATACTTGGATTTGCAGAGTTCCTGAAGTAATTGTTTGGCTTTCAAGATGAAAGGAGAAAGAAATCCTAATGGGTCGTATACTGAACTCACTGTGGAGAGTATACCTCTTCTGGTAGCAGGTCGACTCCTGATGGTGACTTTAAAGCTGAAGGTATCACTGAGAATATCCCAGTGGAGTCCAAGTGCAGACTCAACTGTTATTTGTTCTTTCAGCTTTTCTTTATCCAGATCTAGTTCCTTAAAAGCTCCAGCTCTGTGATGTTCAGGGATGCTTGCCAGCACTTCATTGCTGTTGCTGACCCATTTTGTTAATGTGAAACCTCCCTCACTGCATATTTTGGTGAGATCCGTGACAAGCTTCATTGCCTGGTTCACTGTTGCCACTGATCGGAGGCAATCATCTACATAAAAGTTACTTTTAATGGTTTCAATAATTTCATCAGAATAATGTTTCTGGTTGTCAGCAGCAGTTTGACGCAGAGCAAAATTAGCAATGCTTGGGGATGATACAGCGCCAAAGAGGTGAACTTTCATCCTGTAAACCTCAAGAGGTTTGTTAATGTTCCCTTCTGGCCACCACAGAAACCTCAGGAAATCTCTGTCCTTTTCATCCACAAAGACTTGATAAAACATTGCTTCAATGTCTGCTATTACTGCGATGGGTTCTTGGCGAAACCTTAACAATACCCCAATAAGGGTGTTTGTTAAATCAGGACCTTGGAGGAGCTGCTTGTTCAGAGAGGTTCCTTGAAATGAGGATGTACAATCAAACACCACCCTCAGTTTGTGCTTTCGCTTATGGTAAACACCATGATGTGGAATGTACCAGACATGTCCATCCTCCCTGCAAAGCTGCTCAAATGGAACCTTTTCTGCATAGCCCCTTTTCAAAATGTCCTCCATGAAGGATGTGTATTCTTCTGTATACAACTTATCCTTCTTAAATTTTTTCATAAGGTGCAGTGTGCGTTCCTTAACCATTTTATAGTTATCAGGCATAACGTTGTTTTTATTTCTGAAAGGAAGTGGTAGGTGGTAGTGTCCATCTTTAATATACAATGAGCCAGAAGCAATCTCCATAAAACGCTTATCCTCAACAGACATCTCATTTTTCTCTTCATACAGGTTCTCAGAGAAATCCTGGTTATATTGTCTGATGAGCATATCCTTCAATTCAGTAACAGAAATTCTGTTACTGGACACTGCAATAGGCCCAGCATATTCTGTGGTACTATCAACACCAAGTGGTCCAATTACCACCCATCCAAGTACTGTTTCCACTGCATACGGTCCATTGTCATGACTGTTTATTATTTTCCATGGCTCTAATGCTCGAGGAACATCGGTTCCAATGAGGAGTTCAATGTCTGCCTCAATTTTCTTTAAATGGACACCCCTGAGATGAGGCCACATCTCCAGGTCAGCTTGTGTTGTGATGTTTTCTTTGGAGACAGGTATTTTATCTTGTGTGTAAACTTTCGGCAGGTCCAAGTATGTGCAGCCCTCCAAGTCTCCCACCTCTAGTCCTCTGACCTCATAGGTTCCTGCAGACTTTTCCTGTCCCATTGTTCGCAGAAGTATCTCTGTTTTGCGTCCTTTCAAATTTAATCGGTTCATCAATCTTTCGGTACAAAACGTCGCCGTGCTGCCCGGGTCAAGGAAAGCATAGGTCTGAATATATTTGTCCCCTTTTGCCACCTTAACTCGAACGGGCACAATTGCAAGTGCACATTCTCTCCCGGCCCCGGTCGCATCACCTGCTGAAACAAGAGCACTGCTTATGGGAGTTTCTTCAATCTCCGATTGACTGTCCTTCTTTGAAACTTTTGCACTTTCAATATGGAGTACTGTTGGATGTTTCATCCGACAAACTTGACACATTAGTCTCCTCTTACAATTTTTGCTTAAATGACCTTTTAGTAGGCAACCAAAGCAATATCCATAACTTCTCAAAAATTTAACTTTATTATCATGCGACTCGGTTTTAAAACGCATACAGTCAGCCAAGTTGTGTTTGCCCTGGCAGAATCCACAGTGAGGGCTGATGGGACTGGGTTTGGATTCTGGAGGTGGTGGAGACAAAACTGATTGCTTTATTGCACATCCTGTTTTCTCAGTAACTATTGATGTTGCAAAGCTACTGTTTTTACCTCTTATTGATTTTAGTTCACCTTTGCCTCTTGGGAATGTTTTATTGGTTGATGTTTGGTCTTGAAGGTCTCCAAACAAAGGATCCAAAAGCATGTTAGCATGATTTTCTACAAACTTGACAAGATGTTTAAATCTGACTCTCCTGTTGGTTTTCTGTTGTATTTCATAAGCTGTGGTTCGCCATTTTTCTCGCAGTTTGTAAGGTAGCTTGGATGCTAGCAGCCTTAAGTTTGACGGTATTTCAAGTTCCTCTAAGTACTGTAAATCTTGCATTGCATTACAACATCCTCTCAAATACATTGCATATGCATACAGCATCTTTCCATCTTCAGCCTTAATCGCTGGCCAGTTCAAGGCTTTATCCAAATAAGCTCCAGAAACTTTCATTTCATTTCCAAAGTGCTCCTTTAATAGTTGTTTAGCTTCTCTGTAGCCTTTACTTCCTTCCATATGTAAACAACTGCGAACCAAATCTCTTGGCAAACCAGATGTAAATTGTTCTAGATAATACAGTCTGTCTTTATCATTTTTAGTCTTATCTTCAATTAATTGTTCAAATGCATGAACAAAAGACTGGTATTCTAATGGGTTACCATCAAACACAGAAATATTTCTCGGAGGTAACAAAGACAGATTTTGCTGGCTGACAATAAGTTCTGCTATGTCATTTTGTCTTTGAATAACAACATTCAAATTTTCATTATCAGCAGTAACGGCCACCACTGGGTTGGCTTGTGCAGTTTCAGGTGCTTCAGTTTCACTTTCAGTGGGTTTCTTATTTCGAGGTTTATTCTCAGCTGAGCTTAAACTCCTGGGAGAAGAGTTACATCTCTCCAAAATGGTCCGTTGAAGTGGAGTTTTTGGTATAGCACCTAGGTGCATAAATTCCACATTGCCCTCTATCGAATGTGGTTCTTGATGAGAGCTATAATATTCATTCATGCCATCACCTAAAGACGGTTTTTGGTCCATCTCATCACTTTGCAAGGTCTTTATTTTAGCATTTGATGCGGCAAGATCAGCTTCTAGCTCAATTTGCTCCATCTTTAACTTCAATTTTGCTTCCTCCATTTGTAAAGCATGTTTTTCTTTCAAGGCAGCAACTCGTGCCAGTGCAGCAGCCTGTTCTGCTTTTGCCTTTTTTAACTCTGAAGAGACTGAGGAAGATCTGGATGTGGAAGAATATGACTTTGATTTCTGTGATACATTAGATATGCTGTCAGATGATTTGATTGTTGATTGTACAATGTCCTTTTTCCATGTTTCAACATCTTTCAAAAAATAGTTTAAGTTAGTTATTCGAGGCTCAAACCAGTCATTGTAATCATTTTCCTTTTCGTCCTCTGACAAGAGCTCTTGAACCAACTTATGAGCATGTTTAAACTCATCCACGGCTTCCTTAAATGCTTGTACTGAATCATTGACTGCATCAACATTTTTTGCATCCGTCATCAAAGCCTTTATTTCATTAATCTTTCTAGTGCAGGCTCCCAATCTGCCTCTGCGCGAAAGGACGCGCTCTTTTAACATGCCCTCAGACGCAGGCGTGGCTTTAGGGTCCAACATTGTTAATGATCACACAGATCCCTTTACTTTCAAATAAGTTCATCAAAATGCATCCTTCTTTGCCACAATCCTTTCCTTTCCTTTCCAAAATCAACAGCTTTGCTTTCTGTAGTGATCGATCTTTCTTTGTAGCGCAGCGGCGCTTTCATTCATAAACTCAATCAGCTGATTTTACTCACGGTCCGCTGGCTGCTTTCTTTGCTCGTCGGTGAGTGATCAGCTGGTGGCTCCCAATTTTGCACTCTTCTTCAAGTCATCAGTGAAGTTTTTCTACTTGTTACGGCTACTCTTGCATCAAAACAGTTTCCAAAAATTAAAAATTGCCAGAGTAGTTCTTAGGAGGAGGTTTTTCGACTCACTCAAAACAAAAAGCACTCGTGGAGAATTTCCCAGTTTCAAAAGGTGTGTTTTCTTTACTTACAAAAATAACAAAAATATTCTCCGAGTTGACTTACAAAAAATTCTAATATAAACGTTAACTGGTCTGTATGTGTGTAGAAAAACTGTTTCACTCCTCGCTCCTTCACCAAACAATCAGATCTACCTCAGCAGCTGCTTCTACTTGTTAATCTTAGCAGGAGGCGGACTGACAAGGAGGAGGGTCTAAGCTAAACCAATAAATAAACAAATAAACAATAACTCTATCATTCACACAACCTTAGATCTGTAACATTAATTTAGTTCTTGCTAAATTATTAATCCAATCCTTAATAGGCTCCAACAGTCCCTGTACTCTGCCAGCTCCTATGATATCTTCTCATACTCCCACACAGTTCCTAGGGCGAGAGTGCAAAGCAATCTGTTGTTGACTGTCTAGAGCTCCTCCAACAGGCCTTTCTGTGGTTACTTTCTCATACTCAATCTCTAGAGACAGACTCCAAGCCCCAACAGGATCCAAGCCTGAACAGGATCAAAACAGGTGTAGAAAATAGACCATTGAAAGTATTTTTCTAATTTGGAAGATCAATCCACTGGCATAATCTTAATCCTACATCTATTAAAAAAGTAATGGAGGTAACCATGTTTGTCCCCACTGTTGATAGTGTAAGAAAAGAAAATCCTTGAAATTTTTTGCATCTGACTCTTTAAATCCCCGGTAAAATCTGTTTGATTTTAAGGAATTTGGCACACTGAGTTAGTCATTTAACAATTTCATAAATGGTGGTACTGCTGTATATATCATTTGACTCATTCTTGGGCTTTTTATGTTGCTTTGCTTTTGTTGTTTTTTTGTATTTTTGTGCTGCCATAAACTGATGTAATTTTCAACAGGGAACTATATCAAATTTTGATTCAGTGATTCATAATTAAACTCCTGGCCCCGTTCTGTAGAAAGCTTTAAATGCAAACTGTTGTAGGTGCTGAGCTTTTTTTTTTTCTGTTTAATTACTGCAGTTTATATTTTAGGCAATCATCCTACATCATAAATCCAATGCACTAACCCACTCAGTGATTAACTACGGGTAAAATGGAGGATACAGATGACTGTGGTTAAGGTGTGGACAGTAGTGTGGTTTGTATGTCTAAGAAGATTATAGATTGACAATGTGAGTGCAAAGTTTCTTCAAAACTTTGGGTGTTACAGTTTGAATGTCTGACACTATACAGTAGTTTACATACAACGTAAAGCTCGTCTTGGATAGTCTGTGTGCTAAAGGAATGATTGGCGGAGCTCTGGCTAAATTAAATCTGCTAAACACTGCGTCGGAAAGCTGTTTTTTTCCTTGTCGGTTCATGCACAGGCCGATTGAGCAATAAAATATGTGACAAACAGGTCACATTGTTTTATTGAAACTTCAAACCTTCAACGGATTCTTCCCTGGAGGATCTGTTACTGCTTAATTGTTGCATGAGTGCCAACCTGTTCGTGGCTGGGCGGCGGTGTGAGAAGTGACACCACAGCTACCACGATGGCAGTGAGTCCACAGAGCAGAATGGCGAAGTGGAGGTAATGGACGCCACGTAAGACCATGGGAGCTGAATCCGCAACACCGCATCTGGGAGGAGGGAAGGCGAACTCCAACACCATCCTGCACACGCCTACCACCAAACCCACCATCAGGCCCCAGAATGCACCCTGAAAACACATAAAACACATAAAACACACTGATCAGGTACAGTTGTCACATTACAACCGCAAACTACAATGTTTTAACTGGGACTGTTTTATGACAGACCAACAGAAGGTAGCAAAAAAGGTGTGAAGTGAAAGTAAACGTGTAGTTAAAATCTAGTGCAACTAGTTATTTCAGATGTCATCTAGTAATAATAAATACAGCCCTTTGAATCATCTTGCTATTGATACGTGCTATATAAGCAAACTTGCCTGGCCTTACAGTCCATCTCTGTGAAATGTAATCTCTGTAAGTCTCAGAGTTTTGTTAGAGAACATTAGTGAGAATGTGTTAAACAGTGAAATCATTCGGTTGTAGTCTATATAAAGTGGAACTGCAATGTCTGAATTCCCCTTTAATTTACCCCCACGTTCCCTCTTTTAACCCCTGTTTGGAGGCGCGTCGGAGAGCAACTTGTTTTGGTGCCGTCTCTTTAAATCTAAAGGAGGCACTTCGAAACCCGGATTCCTCCAGGTCATTCCAGTCCATCCAATTTGCCCATTTTTGTTGTATGCTGGGGGACGGCGTCACAAACAACCGATGACTTACCCACTTGTAGCTTCAGTATCTATCAGCTTGGACTACAAAATCACTATAAAGATAGTGGATTCACGAATTTGGAATGCCGGAAGTCCATGAACTTGTTTAGCAGCTCAGCACACATACAGTGACATAATTGTTCAAAAATATAGGTCAAAAATACGTTAAAAAAAACATAACAGAAAACAAAGAAGACTGAACGACTATAAAACTATGACCTAAAGAGAATATAAAGATTTCCACAGAGCTCCTGGACAGACTACATCCAAATTTTCTTCACTCCTAGAGACTCAAAGTACACAGCAAAATGTATTTAAGGGCTAAAACAGTGGCTTTTGAAAAATATATACCCTCTAACAGGTCATATGCCAGGTATCGACAGTGTACTCCACAAACATTCCCCTTTATGATTTCAACTATTCAGCCTCAATGCAAAATGTTACACGTGGCAAAAAAACAAACAAAAACAATGTACATCACGCTGAACACGCCATTTCCATAGAAAAACATGGCAGTGGCAGCATTATGCTGCTGGAATACTTTTTTTTAATCTAAGACATAATCACTGCTGATGTGAAGATGAATAGAGATAAATATAGGACAGTAATGGAAGAGATCTGTTAGATTCTACAAAATACTTGATGCCGATATCCAGCTGAGAATTTATAGAAAGGTGAAAATTCCTGTTCAAATCAACGGGACGCAAAGCTATTTTGCAAAAAAAAATATTTAGCAACATTTTCAGTCAGTGGAAAACTGGTAAAGACAGACCTCAAAGACTTAGAACTATAATAATAATTAAAAAAAACATAAAAACCATGTATGCTTTCTTTCACCTTAAAATATTGCAATAATTTTTGTAAATAAAACAAGAAGCTATTTAATTACATTGATGTTTGTGGTTTTAAGGAAGCGTGAAAAAGGTCAAGGAGCATAACACTTTTGCAAGGCACTTTATTTCTGAACAGAAATGCTGAACTTCCAGTTCTTGCAATGCTTAGTCTAATTCCTAAAACAACTCTTTGGTTTGGATTGCTTCACTCAAACTTTCCCACCACGTTAACGTTTCATGTCACCTCTCAGTTACTGTAGGAGTACAGATCTGCAACAACACAATCAGCTATCTATTTCCTTTTATCTTTAACCTTTGAGAAAGAATGCAAGTGGTTCAGTTTGACTTAACTCCCTTAATAAAAACATGGCTTGTCACACCATAGGTCGGACAGACAGACAATGAGGCAGATGTAATGTAATTTATATATCAAGTAATTGCCGATTGTCTGTCATTTGTTCAGTGTTCAGAATGGGTGGGTGTGTTACTGAGAAACCAATTATGTGAAGTGTCCAATATATCGTTTTTCAGAACTTGTTTGTATGGTATGACAAAGACGTTGCCGGGTAAAAACATCCACGGCTGTGTTTAATGCTTACGGTTGAATAATGACCGGATGATTATGTCACAGTTTGATAAAGCATGGATTGCTGAGCTTCCACGTGGGCTTGTGTCACACTTTATGTGCAATTACCCTTATAAAGGTTTGCCGCCCATGTTCACGCGTAAGCACAGCTCTGTTTAGTCAATCAACTCAGGTGACATAAACTTTCTAGCCAGGTGTGTCTCTCGACACCGCGGCTCAACACTATTAAGATTTTTATAATAACCTGCTTAAACATAAAACACACAGGCCCCTGTTACATAACTGCATAACCCCTCTCACATGACTACTTCATAGGTCAAAATTATGATTTCGTCCTTCTCAAAGGCCTAACACACTATGACATATCAGCCCGTTTGTTCAACAGCCCATGAAGATAGACAGTTTTTAAGCTTTTATCTGTATAAACTTCCTATGCAGCTGCGTACACAACGTTATCACAAATGAAGGCGGATGCCATGGATTTTATTTAACATATCGGAATGCATCTGTGGCATTGAGCAATTCAACTCAGAGATGTCACGTACGTCACCACTGCTGAGGAATTTCTGTAAATAAATGCTATGCAAATCCGACAGCAACAACCTAAAGATACACTATGCTGACGCACTGTCTGCGCTGACGAAGATTAACTTGGTGTGCCAACACTCAAAGTGGCCAAAATGTCAGGGGAACTAGCCTTTTTTTCTGATTAATTCAGCCAATTCAGCATTATTTGACCACTTGGTAAAGCTAAAACTATAAAAACTATATAAACTATGTAAACTATACACACAGTATTGAACTTTAAAGACATAGTTTAGGATGTTCTTAAGTGAGAATCACTTCAGATTCAGTATAAATCCAGATTAGTTGGACCTAGAGGCTGAAGCTAGCCCAAGAAGGAAATAGAACAAAGCACACTTTTGCTTTCTTAAAACAACTCCATTCTAAAAAACTTGGTATATTTTATTAACCTTTAAGCTATCATTACATTTGTTATTTACTCAGAAGCTGGGAATTATTTAAATAGGAAATTGAGTTAGGAAGGGTGCATCGTCAGTAATGATGAAGTAAGTACTAAGAAAGTAAAATTGAATATTTCAGGTCAGATTAATAGACCAATTTTAAAGCAAATCAATTTAAAAAGCAAATGTTAGTGGAGTTTTATTATTTACTGCATTGCCTTACTTTTATGTTATCTACACATTATCAGTACTTGTTTCGTACAGAAACAAGTACTGATACAGGCAAGTATAGAAAGTTAACGGCAGCAATGTCTTCATCGATGGCTCCATGAAGGAAAGGGACACAGTTAAACACTGAGCCAAGAGTAGGGATGGGCAACTATAACAAAAAGGGTATTATTGTTATTGTGACTTTTAATATTTTTCCCGTGTTGGTTCAATGAGAAGAGGAGCACTTTAGGAGTACTTACAGGAGTACTTTCTATGGGGAAGAAAAACAAAGACCTATAGTTAATGGCAGCAATACCTGCATTAAGGGATTTGTATAGGAAAGACACCCAGCTAAACACAGAGGCCCTGTGTCAGGAATACTTTCTATGGGAAAGAAAACAAAGCATAGCCTTTAATGATTTTTGTCCGAGAAATGCACACAGCCAAACAAAAAGTAGCGACTCCTTCAATAGAATAACGCAACAGAGTTAATGGAAGCAATGACTGCAAATACCGCATCGATAGAGAATAGCTGGATAATATAGCAGAGTCAGGAAAAAAGATCAGTATTGTTTACTGACCAGGTGGTAGGCTGAGGTATATAACCTCAGACAAACTAATGGCAAACCCCAAATAACTGAGTTTAACCTTTGTTTCCCTAAAGTCCCGCATGGTATTTAGCAGAGCATTGAAGGAGAAAATCCTGCCCATGGTGATAACCCCGAGAAATTCACCCTGATTTCAGCTGCTGAACTGCATGCCAAAGGACAGCAGACACACCTAGAACTTGTTCTATTGAAAAAGGGGACTGCAGCAGACTAGTCTTTACATGCAGATGAACAAGATTTCACAAACACACACACACACACACACACACACACACACACACACACACACACACACACACACAATCTTACCGCGGCATTTTTTATCTCCTTTCTGCCAACCCCTGTAATCTTTATCTCACTTTCTCTCACACCTTGTTAGAACAATGATCCGTATTCTTTCAGGTGAGCGCAGAGTTCATTCAGGCTGACAAACAATACACTTCAGAAAGTGATCAAGAACCACAAACAAACTTTCGAGTCTATTCACACTTTCAGACAAAAGAAATAATTGACTCCACACGCAAAACAAAGAGAGGAACTGCTGTGTAAAGCTGAATCTCGTGCCAATGAAACAGTCTACCAGCACATTGGAAAAGGAAGTATGAACAATGCAGAGAATAATAATTAAAAAAAAAAAAAACGTGAAAACTCAGTAATATTCTGCAGTACTTTGCTGCAAATGGGGTAAATTTCATATTTATGTCTGATTACATCTAGGGTTGTAAAGGAGCATGAAAAGTTAACACATTACATCTTATCCAAATATCAATATACACATTTTGGATTGTCATGGGCTGCTCAGTGGTGCAGTTGGTGGCACTGATGCCTTGCAGTAAGAAGATCCTGAGTTCAAATCCCAGAATTTTTCTGCATGTTCACCCTGTGCATGAATGAATTCTCCTCTCACATCTAACTCTCCTCACAGGCTAACTGGTCTTTCCAAATTGCCCTTAACTACAGGCCTGTCAGTGGGGCTCTGCTGCTCCTAAAAAAGTCAGAGCAGAATTAAAAGTGGCTCATGATCCTGATGAAATATTAAATTTAAGATTTAATTAAATTCTATAAAATTTTAAAGATGCCCCTCCCACACACAGTTTCCTAACAGAATCCTGCATCTGTAACCACACTGAAGATTTTTGTAGCCTATTCTGTGTCCCTGTGTGCATGTTTGTGGCAGCAGCGTACTTGCTCATTGGTCCTCTTCCAAAAGACTGCCAGCGTGAAGACAGCCGTGACTGGCGGGGCCAGGTAACTCGTCACTGATTGGATGTAGACGAAGAGCTGGCCGCTGTTGGCTGACTGAAGGATGGGGATCCACACCACACTCACCATCACCAGGATCACAGTCACAATCCTGGACCAAATGTAAGCAACGACAGCAACTCTAGGATCTTCTCCGCAGACAATTCATGTCTTGATCAGTTACTCATCACTGCGTGTTAAAACAGCAACCCGATGCCCTGAAGTGTTCAGGTGATGTGGCGTACCTGCCAACCAACAGCAGCTCCCTCTCAGAGGCTCGTGGGCGGTGTTTTTTCCAGATGTCCATGGTAAAGAGCGTGGAGCTGCTGTTGAAGATGGAGGTCAGTGACGACATCAGAGCTGCCATCATCACAGCTATCATAAGCCCCCTCAAGCCTTCAGTCCAAACAAACAGGCACACATTTAGAGATGTGTGCTGGTAAAAACTGAACAAAGTGGTTAAAATATTCGGAAATAAAAGCAAAAAGGAATAAAAAACTCACCACTCGGCATGAGCTCAATGACCAGTTTGGGAAAGGCGATGTTGGAACATCCCACCTCAGCGCCACACACCCGCACACACTCCTCTGGATCCACACATCCCACAGAGTCTGAAACACGAAGAAACAGTTGAATGCCTTTAAACAGAGTAGAAGACAAAACAAAGTCTGTTTTTTTTTTCCACACAGTGGGGGAGCTCTCAGTCATGGCCAAAAAGAGTTAGCTGTGACACAGATGTTGTGCTTTGCAGACTATTAGTTTGCAGCAGCTTCAGATTTTTCTGCAGACATTTTTTAGCTTTTTATCCTATTTTGCAGATTCATCAGCGACACATTTAATAGCAACAACCTTTTTTTGCTGGGAAGTCTGGAAGGCAGTGGGAGACGACTTAATTTCTGTACAATAATATTATAACAGCAGCAGCACAAATAGCTATATCTGACTATAGTTCACATATTGCTTGAAACTGTGTGTTTAAAATAACCTTTTTTGTGGTTATTTGTCTGGTTATCTGGTTTCCTTATATAGGACATTTTTGACCAATCTGTATAATCTGACCCAATCTGTATAATATGATTGAACTTGATTTTGTAAAGTGCCTTGAGATGACATGTTTCATGATTTGGCGCTATATAAATAAAATTGAATTGAATTGAATTGAATTGTGCCTGCAATACTAAAAGATAAGAATGCGGTTATCATCACTTAGCATTAAAATTATCTCATGTATAAAAAAGAAAATGGTGAAAGAAAATGTTACACCAGAAAGAAAAAAATGCCTAAATCATCAAGAACTTCAAGATGAAATGTTCAGTTGTAACAATGAAGGGTTGACGGTGTCCAAACGTGTCCAGGAAGATTCAGTACTTTTGTTCCTGAGGAAGTTTGCAGAGCTTGCTAAAAATGGAAAGACTAGACGTAGTAGTAAATGCATCAGCAGTGAAGACAGTGACCTTGTGACGGGAAGAGCGGCTAAGAAGCCACTTATGTCCAATACAATAAATCAAGCCAGAATGATTTTCAGCAGGAAATACAATGGAGGAAAGCAGAAGGCTGCTGCAAACCTTTTATTCTTTTCTGATGAACTCTCCCTCAGATATTTTTGGGACAGATGGAAAAAAAATGTTCGGGGAAGAAAAGGTGAGAGCTCCTGTGTCATGCCAACAATGAAGCTTCCTGATGTGTGGATTTGAGCTCATCTAAGCCACTGGGCCCACTCATTCTGTCCAATAACACTCCCATTATGCAAGTCTTCTTGGACACATTAAGGTAATATATCTAAATTCTGGAGAACTCAGAGTACTCTGACAAAAGTGGGTCTAACTTATTTTTTTAACTTCACTGCCAACTGGATTTTCTCCACACTTCCCCACCTGCTGCCATCTTTGTTTCTGTAAAGGTTTTGTTTGGTTTGTACATTACAATACTTATAAGAATAAGAGAAATGCCATTATTTTAGATAGAAAGAACTAAAAAATAAGGATGTGAAGAACTAAAAGTATCTTTTTAGATGGACTATAGAATAACATCACTGTGGCTGTTGATTACAAAGCTGGACCGACCGCGTACACATGTACTGTATGTGCATGTGAACGGCTGCCACTCAGGGGTTTGATCCTCCTTGCCAATAAAATGCAACAGACAGAGCAGCGTAGCGTAGGAGCAAAAATGGTGGAGAACAGATCAAACTGTTCTCTTTCTAACACCATTATAAAGTTATGAGTTACTTACTTCTTCACTAGACATGTTCTGCCCAAAGGTGATGCTGTTTGCTGTGTTTTTATCCTTTGCAAATATGCGCATACGAGGCGACAGGTGAGGAGGAGGGAGGAAATAGGGTAGAGAGAGGCGTGGCTTGTCACACATTTTGTTTTGGACTACAGACAGTGCTCAACAGTCCACCTGGTGGTGAAATTTCGGTTATTGCTCCTTTAAACTCACAATATTTACTCTCACAACTTTTATCCTCCATCACACCATAGAACCTTGTTTTTAGCTTAATTTGGGCTAAATAAATGATTTAGGATTTTTATTTTTTATTTTTTTTTGCCTTTGGTGCGTCTCCCTTTGTGTTGATGTCTTTTGAGCCAGGTAATAACAACTGGGGGCTCGTCTGGGATAAATAGTGGGCTCAGAACATCTTCCAAGAATAACTTTGTGCGACAGTCCAGGTACAATTAAGTGATTATTGGTGTATTTTGTATTTTTGTAGCATGACAGACCACAGTGGCATTAGACCAAATCTATAATAAAGTGACCCAAGGGTTGCAACATTAAAACTTATGACCTGTGGCCATAAGACTCCACAAAACGTATCCCTACTGAGAACCTGCGGACAGTTTTTAATATGCAGGTGGACAGAAAGAAGCCAGTGAGATATGATCAAATCCAAGCTTACATTGGACAATAACAATTGACCATTGGTCAGGAACTGAGCTGGAAATTAAATCAAGCAAACCTGACAGAACTGTAGAATCTATGAAAAAGAGTCGAGGCAAACAACAATTCTTCACATTAGTTTGTTGTAGGCTACTACTAAGCAATAAAAGATTGTAAAATTTAATTGTTTTACAGTAAATATTACTAGAATAGAATAGGTTGGAATACAGCTGTCCTGTTTTGTCCCTCAGTTGGGAAATTCAGGTTTACCAGCAGCAAAGGCACAAAGTATAAATACAAATACATAAGACTGCGGAGTACGGACAAATACAACATACAAAAAATACTGTACAGTTATTGAATCAGATTAAAGAAATGCGCAATTGAATATGGTGATTCAATTGCCAAATTCAACAAACAAGCACTCATAAAAATGCATAAAAAACAACAACAGACTAGAATGAATGTTTTTATTATGTATTTATGTAATAAATTAAAAAAACACAGTGCAAACGCTCTAAATTTGGTACTGTATATCATCTTCTCTGCACTTACAGAGCCAATTAATCACAACTACAGCTCAATTTGTTTAATTGATGAGTGTAAAAAGAGGTTTAGAATAATAAGATATTTCACACTAATCATTTAGTACTAACATCGGTTTTTATTTAACGATGTTTAATGTTGTTTTATCACCCAAAAAACTATTAAACCCTGTAAACTCACAGCATTACTCAGCACTTTTCTTTTAAAGCGGAATCAGCACTTTCTGCTTTTCATTATTTGCTGTCTCCCGGCCAATTTTAGTTTAACATAACATCTCAAACACTCAAGCGTGTCCGTTAGTGTCACGTTAATGTCAGTTAATGTATTAGTGGATTAGTAACGCTGTCTTTCATAAGGGCGCAGATTTGAGGCGAAAACAACATTTTTTTTCTCTTCTCTCCACCCGGTCTGGAGGAGGAGGGTGGGGTTTAGAGCCTCTCTTTCCTCACCAACTACCGGACACCCCGCCTTTCTGCCCCCGGTAACCGAGCTTCCGTTCTCGGATTGAGTGATTAGACACTCCGCCTCGCTGTCCCTGCGGATTTAGATTAAGTTTTAATGGAGTTTTTTTTCTTAAAGGAAGTCGGCAGCAGAAAAAAACTACTGTGAACCCGGATACAGTCAGATGAGAAAGAGAGAGAGAGAGAGTCATTCGTGCCACGTCCATGAAGCGCTCCGTCAGCTGGCCGAACATCTGTAGAAACCCTCCGGCAACAAAGAGGAAAAGCGGTTCGTCAGCAGCGCAACAGTTGCACTGAGTCACGCAGCAGTTCCAGCGCGCTGGGTTTAATAACTCCCGTCTGCGTCTGGAGTCCGTGTTCCGCGTCGCGTTGACTCACGTCTTAGCGCAAACCACCGGGACATCTGCCGAGCCCCGAGGCTGATAGCCTCCGCCGGGATTCTCCGGTCCCCCTGTCAGGTGAAAGGCGTGGCTCTGGGCGTGGGAGGCGGGGGAAAAAGCTTTGTTCCAACTACACCTGAGCGAGAGATTCAGTTACCCGGGCGGTCCGGGGTTGAGCCGTTGGAGCGCCAACTGCTGCCGTTAGCTTATGAAACCCCTCACCAAATGGATCCGTTCACCCTCCGAACCCAGCAAACTCGGAATTATGTGTGAACCGTAATGACTTATCGCACACATCTGAGGCTTGACCCCTCGTACCGACGGTGGGAAACTTGAGTCGGACCGGTTTTAGCGCTTTTTATCGTTTATTTAGACCCGGTCGGGCCATGGCTCTGTCTCAGGTCCAGTGTCTGGACGACCATCACGTCAACTGGCGGATCAGCGAGAGCAAGCCGGAGTTTTTCTACAGCGAGGACCAACGGCTGGCCCTCGAGGCGCTCATCGCCAAGGGCCGCGATGCGTTCACGGACTACGTCCAGAAGCACGGAGTCCGGGAGTTCCTCTCGGAGCGCGAGCTGGAGCGGCTCGCGCGCATCGCGGAGGCTTACCGACCGGGGCACGAGCACCACCAGCGGCCCGAGACTCCCGGCTCGGGGAACTTGACTGCGGGGTCCGGGGAAGAGGGAGAAGACGGGGAGGTGTCGCTCGAGTACTGGCCGGACCGGTCCGAGGCCTCGGTGGTGGAGCTGGACCTCGGGTGGCCCGACTCCATCTCGTACCGGGGGGTGACGCGCGTGACCGTGCACACGCAGCCCCCCACTGAGGGCCAGACGCACATCAAGGAGGTGGTTCGCAAGACCATTGCATCAGCACAGAAGGTAGGTGGCGTGGAGGAAAATGGTAGAAATTATTATTATTATTTATTTTTTTATTGATAAAAGCAAAAATTTAAGTTTTCTTTTCTTTCAAAAGCAGAATATAACTCGGGGGTCACCAACCTTTTTGAAACTGAGAGCTACTTCATTGGCGCTGTGTCATACCAGTACTGACTTTTAAACTAGAAGAATCAGAGTTGATCTTAACTTTATGTAAAAAAACAAACATATTTTTCATGCTTTGGTGTTGATGCTGTTTTAAAATCTATATAAATGCAAGTGTGAATAAACAGGACGAGGAACAGAGTAAAATTAGGTTTTAGATGCAGCTCACTGGCGGTCCTTGGGGGCTACTTGGTGCCTCCTGATATAACACAAGCACATATGAGCTAAATCACAACTAAAACGCACAAGATTAAACAGCTGGTACAATATTTATTCACAAATAAAGAATGCACCACTGCACAACCCATTAAAAAACAGTGAACATCCTCTTCTTGGTCTTTAAACTGGTCGACAGACTTCATTTTACACACACTGATTTGAGTTTAGTAAATATTAGATATATATTCTAGTTTATTGCTAAATAAACAGCCATTGACTTCCTAACCCTAACCTTTTACAAGGAGGATGTGCCACAAAGTAATCACTAAATAACTGGCTTTTCACAGAAGGGTGTATCCAGGCTTTATTAATGAAAAGTTTGGTGGAAGGAAAAAAAGTTGTACATGTACACAAACGGCAGCAAATGCCCACATTGTGGAGACTGTTGGAGAGGTCGATAAGGCACGGACCCCTGTTGGAGTCAGTGCCTCAGGGGCCACAACAAACACAGACAGACCCAGCAGATGGGCTACAGCTGTCCCATTGCTTGTGTCAAGATGCGTCAGAAGTGTCTTATAAGATAAGCAGAATAAGCAGTGAACTGTTGCTTAGTGGCTCAAAGTAATCTTCTTTTCAGATGAAAGTTTATTTTTCATTTGGTTTGGAAATCTGGTCCCAAGGGAAGTTTCCCCACAGTTGAGAGATAATTTCAGGAGCCATGTTATCTGCTGGTGTATGTCCGCTGTGTTTTCTCAAGTTAAAGACCAGCCAAGGCATCTGCCAGGAAACCTTAGAGCACTTTTACATGAGTTTTGTGTTACATGGTTTAAGTGCTGTATGGTGCATTCTGGTTCTCAAACATCGACTTTAACTTAATGGACTGTTTATAGTAAGAAAAAAAAAACCTAGAGGCCATAGGCTGGTATAGGAAATTTAAATAATCTCTGAATGATCTGTAATCAAAATACCTTTTTTTGTGGTGAGATCTTTCCCAGCATCATAAACAGTACATTCTTTTACATGGATTGATTGCTAATTTTGATTTTTATCAGTGCTTGGGAGTTTCTTTCCTCTTTCTTTTTATAGAGCCAAGAGCCATGTTTTTAGATTGAATTCAGTCTAATGTCTGAAATTCAACTCAAACCGGATCTCTCACTTACCCCCCCCCCCTTAAAGATCACCGTTCTCCACAGTTTTACGTCTCATAAATTTCTATCCCCTTATTTCACGTGCCACCCTTGCATACGCCTACATCTAAGTTTTATTGAGGCAAGTCTGAGCTTGAGGTGTCACTGGAAAGAAATGCACTTACGTCACTGAACTAGTTTACATGCCTGCACCATGCATATCACTTTTACCTTTCCTACTCAGAAATCCTGGCACGTACTCACACACCGGTTTGGTCTGGCACAAAAGAAACAAGTGAAAATTATTACACCTGGTCCAAAAAAATTACAGATGCTCCTGCTGATAAGTGCGCTTTCATTGGGTTCCAATTAACCTGAGGGTGGCAGTGCGGTAGTCTTGCCAGCTATGATCACTTTAATCATGACTATCTTGTTTTCCAGTTGTGCTTTTTTTTTTTTTTTTTAAACGTCTAATTGGGTTTGGTCAATGGGACTCTTGTGTCTGTGGCGTTTCTGTGCAGCGGAGGAACACAGTGTCCAGTCCAGCAGCATTTTATCGCCTCTCTGCAAAAACATTCTTTGTCTCTAACAGCCACTTGATGAAACTTGTACTTTCTGGAGTGGAATGCTTTCGTTCCTAATTTATTGTTCAGTACTGCAGAGTGCCCGGCTTCCTCTGCGGATTAAACGGGTTTTGATATTGTTGATAAAGGAGCAGAATCAACCGAACCCACCCTTCGGACCAGGAAACATTAACACGAGCTCTGGTTTCCTGCTTGTGTTTTTCTTGTGTGTGTGTGTGTCTCTGCAGGTGATAGCTGTGGTGATGGACGTGTTTACAGATGTGGATATCTTTCGAGACCTTCTGGACGCGTCCTACAAACGCAAAATCCCCGTGTACATAATCCTGGACATCGCCGCTGTGCCCTGCTTTCTTTCCATGTGTGGCAGGGCTGATATGCACCGGGGCCACCTAAAGGTTTGTATGCACACACGCAGATGCTGTTTTGATAAGGAGCTAAGAGTAACACAGCATAGAAATATTCCTAAAACAGTTTTGATCTTCCACAGACGATACTTTTTTTAAGAAAAAAAACACTCATTTTAACAATTTGCTCACAGTTTTGGGTGCATATTTGGAATTTTGGAGATCGCAGTGCTTGACTGATTTAGGGTCGCATGCGTTTTTTTTTATGCAGGCGTCTAACTTGTAGCAGCCAGTTGTTCAACATCGACCAAACGGCATTTTTGTTTATTTTTTTTTCCTCTGGGGTAAACGGGTTTAGGCACTAACAGAAAATAGTTAGTGTTTGACGGTAATTTTCTTAGGGGTTTTCAGCACTGGAGGACAGGAAGAAGCTGAACACATTCCTGTCTATGCTGCAGGCAATTAAAAAAAGCCACACAAACTGTTGCGTCGCTGTGCCTAATCGTTTTCTCTCTCAGATCCCGGTCTTCCTTTCCAACAGCGTTATCCGGGCCAATCTTAGTTCCCTATACGTATATCCCAGTATGCCGTTATTGTGAGTGCTTTCTTTAGCTGCTCCTGTGAGATTTTGCTCAGAACTATCGCTGAGCTTGGAACCGCACCCTTATTATAGAGCCGAAGACAAATACCACAGGGTGTGTCAACGAAGCATGGGAGTCCAAGCTCTAACCTGCACAGCCACTCAACATCATGTAGAGATTATTAATGCTGAGCACCAACTCTTAAGCAACAAGGAAAGGCTTTCTCCTAAGGCTCTTCTTTCTGCTGTTGCCATTATTTCCACCTTTTTGTGCAATAAAGTACTTTGTGCCATCAATGTCAAACCCTGTAGAGTCATATAGCGTTGACACCGTGTGTCTGCAGAATCTGCGAGTGCGCTGCTGTGGAGGCCTGGAATTCTTCACACGATCGGCACAGCGGGTGCGCGGCTCCTTGAACGAGAAGTTTCTCCTCGTAGATGGAGACAAAGCCATCTCTGGCTCATACAGGTGAGTACTCCATGATTCAGAGCTCTGACTCAAACCTATTCATAATAATTTGCTGAAGTATTGACAGAATTTCTTGTAGGACCTTAGTGACGTGTAATACATTTTCAGACTGTCCAAAAGTTTGTCAGTTTTTCTTTAGACTTTGGCTGCTTCTTCATATATTTTTCCTGATTCAGCAAAATTTATTGTTCAACCCACTTTAAATCTGACCCATAAAACATTCAGGTACAAAAGGATAGTGAAATTAAGATAATCTGGTGTGTAAATATTTTGCTTTGTCCGTTTTGTACCCTTATTGCACTTTTACGTATATACCTTGTGGTTCAGTGGGGGTGAAAACATAAATCCTTTGACTTTCATTTCACACAGCGTATTCACCACCTAAAGCCAGACTGCCTTGCATTCTTTCGACAACTTAAAAGATTCCACAGCACGAGGGTCACAAGTCAAAGACACCATTTATACTTCCTATATGCAACGCTGCATTGAATTTTATAGATGTGCTTTTCAAATGTTGCAACAACGTCACCAAATCCCATGATATGCCATGCAGACACTCTGTCTGCACAGGCGAAGATTCACTCACCTCTACATGTTGGACTAACAGCCGTCTGACCTACTTTCAAATTAAGTCAGCTGATAATTATTTGACAGCTTGGGTTCATTCATAGGCAGAAAATATTGAACTTTGATCCCCAGATGGTCAGGTCAATTATTGGGGATAAAACTGATGGTGCGTCTTTCATCCCAAAACACATGAAATTATTTGTAATAGGGGCATCAAAGGCAACTCATACCTAAAAAAACTAAGGCATGATAGGAAACCTGTTTTTCATCACCAGCCTGGCATAAATAGACATAATTTCTTCCCATTTCTTTTGGCTAAATCCTTGGATTGTCAGGGATGGAAAATTTAAAATTAAATGAGAATGTGAAGTTAAAGCCAATGTTACTGACCTAATTACCGAAGGACAGTTTATACCCTTCATCCGAATATACACGCACTTACAAAACAGGCAGCAACTCACATACTTCAAAGACGCGACCTGATGTTTCACAAACTGCGATTCCTTTCCTCATGTTTAAACACGTGTACGGCACTGCAAGTTAGGAAACAGTGTGGCAGCAGCTTAATGCACGTTGTTACTGGCAGCCTGGCATAAAGATTCACTTCCTCATCTTTTTTGTGGAAACCATTAAAAATACAAAAAAAAATCATAGGCGAACAAACACAAAAGAAGTGTTTTGTATTAACAAATCATCCAAAAGAGATATTAGCTGAAAACTTGGCAGTAGGTGTGTTATCTGAAAAATGAGCCCATTCTGGTGCCAGGCTGTTGCTGGATAGTTTCCACAACTTTCAGATTGTTTATCTGCTATAAATAGGTTTTAGTGCTGACACTTCTTCTTTTGTCTTATTACGTAAATTTTCCCCCCTTTTTTTTTTTTAAAGCAAACATTGCATAGCCGATAGATAACATTTAAAAACATTCATCTGGAAATGATCAGGCACTGGACAGAAAATGACTGAAAAGTCTAGAGAAAACCTCCAAAGAGCAGAGAGATCTCTTGATCACTGCCACTTTAAAACTGCACTAATGCGTTTTTTTTACCGTTTTTTTATCTATATCAAAACAAATGACTACAGCATCTAAAAAGCAAGAATTTTCACCCAACCCGCCACACTTCTAGCTAGCATTTTTAGTTTTCCAAACATGTTGCCGTGTTGATTCAGTTGCTGTCCCGTCACCCAGGCCTTTCTGGTTTACGGCCGCAGGAGGAAGCGCACATAAATCAACCACACACGTCCTGTTCAGCAGAAAGTTACTGACAGAAACAGTTAGCAGCTAGCTGACGTACAAAGAGGAGAATTTAGCAGCCACAGAGGCAGATAATATCCTCAGTGTCTCGTGGAGAGTTGGGCCACACCAAAATGTGGCTGATAATGCTTCAGTGTT
Organism: Fundulus heteroclitus; assembly: GCF_011125445.2. NCBI lineage: Eukaryota > Metazoa > Chordata > Actinopteri > Cyprinodontiformes > Fundulidae > Fundulus > Fundulus heteroclitus. Next base: position 33,804,131 of record NC_046365.1, read on the forward strand.
GCAGCACGGATTCATTAGAGCCGGGCCACAGCTATGTTACTTCTGTTTATTAGCATACAGTGGCTTGCAAAAGTTTCAATACCTCTTCTAATTTCCACATTATTTTTATGTCAAAACCACAATAATGCAATGCATTTTATTGCGATCATGTGACATAAACCAATGCAACATTTTGAAACGAAAGGAAGATGAGACGATTGTCAGATTTCTTGTTTCAGGGGATTTGTAGTCTCAGTTTTCTGCCCCAGATAATCGGTTAAAACGTTCACAACTGACTAGAGCATCTTCTTCAACATGGTTGCTTTGTGGGAAACTACTTGAGCTGTGGATCTGGGCAGCTCCTCCAGAGCTAACCATTGGCTGCTTCTATGAGTAATGCTCTACTGGCCACATTCGTTAGGTAATGCGATCCTCGCTTGGCTTGTCAGTTTAGGAGGCCCGCCATGTTTTGGTAGGTTTACAGCTTTTTTTTGTCATGCTCTATTGAAAGCTAGGTAAACTATTGTTTTATACCCTAATCCAGAGGTGTCAAACTCATTTCTATATAGGGCCACTTTGGCGTCATGAAGTCATGAAAAGGGCCGGTTGCATGTGTATAGACGATACTTTTCATTTCATAATTTCATTCCAGTTCGGATAGAAGTATAAAAAATGCACAGTAACATAAAAGTAGCACCCTTAGGCCCAGTTTATACAGTTTTTCTGCAAAAAAAGTTGATATTGTTGTGAGTTACACTTACAGGAGGCACAGTTTTAGCCACTTTATACACTTTAAAAGGATATATGCCTCTACTTTATGACATGATATGCCTTTTTATTGGCTCTTGAGGGCCGGATAACTTACCTTGACGGGCCGGATTTGGCCCGCGGGCCTTGAGTTTGACACCTGTGCCCTAATCTAAAGCTTCGTCTTTATACCTCCCTGACCTGTCTGCTTTGTAGCTTGATCTTCATGATGCTGCTTGTTCCATAACGTTCTCTAACAAACCTGAGGTCGTCACAGGACAGCTGGATTTATAACTGAGATTAAACGTCACAGATAAAAGCTGTGGCTTCTTAATGTATTTGGTGAAAGGGGCTGAATACAAATGTATGGAGTGAGTTTTGTTCCATTATTGTTGTAAGCAAAAAACACATTTTGTAAATAGAAAATTGGAAAGAAAATGCAAATTAAATTTTTAAAAACTTCTTAATCAAAAAAAGGTTTTGCTTCGCTTCAGGTTTTTTTTTTAATGTCCTCTTCATCAACATTACTCTGCTGAGAAATGATGTTGTGAATATATTTTTCATATGCGTATTGCAGTCCTGTCAGTCTGGTCTTCTCAGATATTTTTTGCGACATTACTCCAAAAATTTGAAATGATTTCCTTAGAAATATCTTTCACTGAAATCATTGTGGAATCCATGGCAAGATGTGGGCGGCTAGCAATGTTTGCCAGGCATAGCAACAGTAAACATGGGGGGGGCGGGCCTTAGCAAAGGGTGAATTAGATCTTTTTTTTCATATTTCATATTTTCAAATTAATTTTTTTTCAAACTAATTTTTTTTTCGAACAGATTTAAAATTTTCAAATTTAATTTTTTCAAATTACTCTTGAGGAGTGGGGGAGTGGTGGCCTAGTGGTTAGAACATTGCGCTTGGGTCCCAGAGGTTCTGAGCTCAACTCCCATTGACTGCCACTCTGGGTCCCTGAGCAAGACCCTTAACCCCAGACTGCTCCCCAAGGGGATGGTTTATATGCAGAAGTGAATCTCTCTATTGTGAGATCAATAAAGTTCAACTATTATTATTATTGTTCAGATTGCGTTTTACAGATCACATTTTCTTGCAGACCATTAGAAACACATCTTTGTTCCTCACTCCAGAAGTGCAGAGAATGTGATCTGTAAAAAGCAATTTTAAAAGAAAACTGAATTTGAAAAAGAGAAATGTGGGGAAAGATTTATTTGAAAATATAAAATCTGTTAAAAATGTTTTTGAAAAAGTAAAAATTTAAAAATAGATAAATAAAAAAGTTATGTTTATTATTATTATTATTATTATTATTATTATTATTATTATTATTATTATTATTATTATTATTATTATTATTATTATTAACAAATAAACTGCCGAGTTACTCCCAAAACTTTTTTTTTTTTAATTAAGAAGTTTTTCTAAGTTTAATTTCTGGATTGCACTTTTTCTTTTCAAATTTCCATTCACAAAACGTGTTCTTTGCTAGCAACAATAATGGACCAAAATTCAATCCATATAAATCTGTCATGAAATACCCCCAAAATTTGATAAAATGTGTGGTTTTAATGTAAGAAAATGTTTAAGGAGTATGAATACTTTTGCAAGGTTGTCATTAAATGACTCATTAAGTACATTAGTTTCATTGCATCATCTTTTTGTCTCCCAGTTGACCTGGGAATATCATGATAAATAGGTAGGAGACACAAAAACACAACAATTTATCAGTTATAGTGAAACGCATGTTGAGGTAAATCTCTTTAAATCACTTAAAAAGCCTAAAAGACATTAGACTCTGAATGGTTGAGTAATGACTTCACTATATAGTCTTTTTCCTTTAAGACCAGTCCTTACATGCAGCATGTCTGCTGTCAGCTGGAGCTCATTTAATTAAATTATCCAGAATTTCCTGCATGCAAACCGTTGTCTTTACTGCGGCGGTGCTCCGACTTTTCTTTTATATGCAATGATGTAACTCATTCCCTCAGGAAGTTTTAACAGTTTATGTAATTTGATCAAAGGTTGTTTGATGATGTGGGACTTCAGCAAATTATTAAACATCATGACTTGGGTTTTTTTTCCCACAGTATAAGAATCTGCTGACGACGAAATTCTCATTTGCTGGTTGTGACCTTAACGTTTTAATCTCTGTGGCTTTCCAGTTTCACCTGGTCCTCGTCCCGTCTGGACCGGAACCTGATCACCGTCATCACCGGGCAGGCAGTGGAGACCTTTGACATGCAGTTTCGGGATCTCTACCTCTTGTCCAGAGGAGTGTCCCTCAACAAGGTTCCCCTGCAGGACGAGCCGATCCCTGAGCCGCTGGTTCAGGCGGCGCCGACACCTGTCCCGGCTTCTATTGCGAGGAAGCTCATCAATCCCAAATATGCACTCGTTGCGGCGGGCAATCACACAAGTCCCACCTCCTCTGACCAGAACTCCAGTAAAAAGGAGTCAAACTCCCAGAATCCCACTGGGCTCAAGATATTTAAAGGACGTATTAAGGAGGTCATCCAGGAGGCGCCCTTACATCCAGGGTTGGTCGGTCTGGGCAAAGCCAACTTAATCCCGTATCTTCCAACCTGGCCGGAGCCGGACCCCCCGAGTGACGTGATCGGCTTCATCAATATCCGAGATGACAAGAGGGCCCATCAGGTCCACTTACAGAGGTCAGAGAGGTTCGAGGTTAGTCAGGCTATACGCTTCAGCTCACCACTGACCCAACCAGCGCCGGCTCAGGAATCCACCTCAGATCAGGATCAAAAGGAGCCACAAACAGAACAAACGGTATCTGGAAATATAAGTGCTAAAGATCCTACGCCTGTAGTTCCAGCAGAGAGCAAGCTTGGGTCCGAAACGGCTCCAAATAAGGACCAGACTGATTCCGCAGGTTCCCCTCAGCAGCCCAACACACCTGTGCAACATGAACCACAAACATCTGCAACACAACCCAAAGTTACTGCCGAGCCACGGCCTACGGACAATACTGGAAGAGCTCCGGAAACGCCACCCGCAGCGCCGCCTGTTCCCAAGCGCCGCACGCTGCAGTTAGTCATAGACCCCGCGTCGTCAGAGCAGCCCGGAGAGGCGCAGTTCACCCTGGTAAAAATGGACCAGGTGAATAATCTGCACACCGAACGGCCTCAAAAGGAGCCGACCCAGAACCGCAGCCGGTTAACGTCGAAGAACCAAGACGAAGACTCCGGCAGCAACGAAGAGGGCAGCCAAGACAGCACTAAGGTCCTATGCGACCGAGCGGCGGCCGAAGTCCCCTCCAGTGCATCCACGGCGTCAGAGGAGGAGTTCTATGACTGTCCGCCGCAGGAGGCCGGCAGCCGGCTGATCAACGGGGGGCAGGCCGGATCAGGCAGGGGGCCTTCCCACGGAGACGGACTCAACATGATGGCCCGCTTGTCTCAGAGCATGCTGGACCTGCGGGAGCCCAGCCAATCAGAGGGCGGCGCTTCCCTAATCCGCCAATCCCAGCAGCTGCGCAGAATGGAGCATGCCTCCCCGCACCGGCACATCGGACAGGTGAGCACGCTGTACAAAAACCGCACGGCCTAATCCTCACCGAGTGATGAAAGAACGCCTGAGTGACAGAAATGAACTGAAATCAGTTTTTTAATTATTTTAAGTTCTTGAATTACCAGTCCAGGCAAACTGTTTTCTCCTGTGCCTTGAAGCAGTAATCACACCTCTTTAACTCTACATAGATATCAGGGTAGAGCAAAACCCATCGTATTTTATTGGCGCTTCATTTGCAAGACCAACACAAGGTAGCCCAACACCCCAAGGAGGAAGGAAATTATAACATTGTTTTCAGTTTGCTGCTCAGCCCCGATTACAATGAAACACCTAAAAAGAATCAGGGTGAAGCAGTTGCTTTCAGAAATCATCTAATCACTAAGTAGAATGTGATTTATTATCAATAAATGTTAACAAATGCACTTTGTGAAGCCCTTAAAGATTTGTTAGAGTACATGATGTAATCAGAAGCTTTGGATGTTTATTGAAAAACTAAGCCTAACGTCTTATAGAGCAGAGGTTCCCCACCCTGCTCTCCTCAGGGACGCTGTCCTGCATGTTTTCTCCTGGCTGCTACACGCCTCACTTAAATGAGGCTTCTGCAGCGCTCATGGCATGCAGAGAAGGTCATGCAATCACTGGAATCAGTAGAGCTGGACCAGAGACAAATGAAGAGCTGCAAAACTTTCCTTAACCCTCTGGAAAAATTATTTTGTTTTACAAATATACACTATAAAAAAACTTGATCGTTATTGTAAAAAACAAAATAAATTGTGCCTCTTTTTTATATTTAGGAGCTAAAGTTACAACTTTTACACAAAAAAAAAGTTGTTCCCTTGTCAAATGAGGCCAGACGATTCCTTTCCATATATGTAAAAACTGTAGAAACTTAATTAAACCACACACGAAAACAAAAGGCTCAAACTGAAATAACGAGCTAGCTAATAAAGGACAAAAATAATCCCATTAAGCGATAAGAGAATGTTGGAAAATGTCCATGATGAGGTTAATATTTTACACTATTGCTTTCCCAGGGTAATAATAGGGAGCCACTTTGAGAAGCCCTGACCCGAACCGGCTCGGCAAGGCATCGATCAGAGAAGCAGCCGAGAGGCCGCTGTTGACAGGAAAACATCACAGTTTGCCACAAGCCATCCAGGGAACAGAGCAAACATTTAGAAGCAGCAGCTTTGGTCTGAGGAGACCAGAATTAAACTATTACGCCTGCATAAAAACACTTAAACGGGACAAAAAAAAAAAGACAGGACCCTGAATGCACCATCCCACAGTGAAACATGTTAGCAGCAGAATCGTACTGCAGGGGTGATGCTCTTCAGCAGGGGTTGGGAACCTGGTCAGAGTCGAGGGGAAGATGAAGCTGTAAATCCAGGTTTATTCTGGGTAAAAAAAAAAACTCTTAGAGGAGGCAAACGACTGGAGACCCTGAGAGACTCAAATGTATGCCATGGAAAAGCTTAGATGAGAGCAGCTGCAGGTATTAGACTGGCCCAGTTAAACTCCAGACCCAATCCAATCCGGCTTGGAAATCACCGTTCCTCAGTCAATCTGATAGAGTCTGAGCTGTTATGCAAAGAAGAGGTGAACATTTCAATCTGTAGACATGGAAAACTGTCAGAGAAAAACCCAAGAGACTAGCAGCTGAACCTGCAGCGACAGATGGATCTGCAGAGTACTGACGGATGGAAATGAATTTATTTATTTTTATTGGCAAAAAAGTATAATTTTCTTTTCACTTTGCAATGATCCAATACTTGGTGTTGGTCTATCGCGTAAAATAGTATTAAATGTTTATTGTGATAAAACATTTCAATGAAAGCTTCACACTTTTGGGAGGCACTACATCTTCAAAACAAGAAATAACATTTAAAGTATGTTAAAAAAAAAAAAAAAAAAAAACTATCTGTTGGTATATTTTGTGTAACTTACTATTTTCTTGTTTTTGAGCTTTTGATGTCATAAAAAATAAGTACAGAAGGTTTCTACAGTCTAAGCTTAAAAAAAATAAACGATTCAAACAATGATTACAAAATCTAATCAGGATGAATCCCTGCTGCCCTCCATGACCAAATGCCTCTTCAGCTCAGAGACAGATCACCGGGAAAGTCCTGAGCTTCCCAGAAATGTTATTTGTCAGCACAGGACTAACAGGAAAGGCAAAGACTATTACACACACACACACACACACACACACACACACACACACACACATACGTCTGTTTAGCAAACTCATGTCAAAATCAGTTTGTTTGTCCAGCACAAGTCGCTACCTGCATAAACGTAGGCCGTCTTGCCTTTGTTTTCTTAATTAAAGTGTGTGTGTGTGTGTGTGTGTGTGTGTGTGTGTGTGTGTGTGTGTGTGTACCTGGGTAGAGAGCTCGGCTGATCATGCCCGGCAGGATGATGAAGATGAAGGGCAGTAACTTCAGATAGCCGGCGAAGATGGACGCTCCTTTAACGTGACTCATGTTCTTAGCCGACAGGGAGCGTTGTACAATAACCTGTATGTGCAGACGGAATAAAACAGGAACAAAAGGATCACATCAAGAGATTAGAGGGTTGAAATAAACTAGAGTCGCCATTCAGAAAAAGTCCAGTGTGATGGGTGAGAAAAACAAGTGCTGCCCTAAAAACAGGTTGAACTGCCTTCGAGATAAAAGGCGAAGACACAAATTTCTGCAGATCGAAGGAGTTCAGGCGGACTCTGATTAAACCCGATTAAACATAACTTATGAATCCTGCAGAAACATGATAGATAAGTAGAAAATGTTTTTTTTAAAAGGTTAATTAAACATGATTAGCATTTTATAAGTAGATATAAAGTAGAAATATCACTAACATTTTTGGTTCTCTGTATACCAATTTCAAAGAGATATAATGTATATTTTATATATATATATATATATATATATATATATATATATATATATATATATATATATATATATATATATATATATATATATATATATATATATATATATATATACACACCCCACCATCATACAGAAGAGTGCAAATACTTTTTAAAGTAAAATAATTCTAGGATATTGATTCAACTAAACCTAATGTGAACAGCACCCTCTGAATCTATTGGCACCCCTATAACAGATGTGTAAAATTAATTCACATTTCACTACAGTAATCCATTAATTCAGTGGGGGAATAAAATCCCACATTAAGAAAAATTAGTGGTTATTGGCAGCCCTAATAATCCTGTAAAACAAATCTAAACAAAGCATATTTTGTTGTCTAAAGTTGACCAGGAACTGTTAATTCGTAATAAATGATTTCTTGATTCCCTGAGGCGTAAATATGATGTGACGCGGTGGCCTATTTCTCGTAGCCACTTTTCAAAATGGGAAAGATTAGAATATGGCAGATGTGAGATAATCCCCATAAGTCTATTAACCAAAGCTACAGTCAGAGCGACAAAAACAAACAATACTGGACCAGAGACCCTGTTTGCTTTTCCACCATCTGCACTGAGGAAGGTAAACTATTCCCAGAGGGTTAGAAAACTGCAGTAAATTTATCACTCTTAAGAGTTTGCTACTGCATTAAATATCAAATGTTTTTATTGTTGGCGATTAGTTATGGAAGAAGCTGCACATGTGGCGTTTGTGAACAGCTAGAGCACAAAAAACGTGGCTGTTTCAGCATCAACCACCAACTTCATGGTCATTTTAATTAAAAGTGAATGAACTTCCTCTGCTATAAAAAGGGCTCAGACCTTCTTATAGCAGAAAAAAGCTGGTCATGCTGAAGTCGTTTGGCTGAAAGTTTTTATTTTATTTTCTTAGGAGTAAAATCTTTATCTTTTCCTGTAAAATGTTTCCTCTTATTTTAATACAGGAGACTATTTTTACTAGATCTCTCTGACCGCTGCTTGCTTTTTTTTTTTCTTTTGTCGTTTACACTCCTAAAACTACATTAATTTGTTTCAAAAACTTTATACATACAATTTTAAATGTATGTTTTGAAAAGAAATCTCAGTAGACATCGTTTGTGGTTTTATCAACAGTTTTTTTCCTCATTAGCAGTGATTGAGACGAGCAAAGGGAGTTTTTATAGCTTTATAGCGTTAGAGTTTTATGGCAACATGTTATATAATGGCTTGTAAGGCGGTGTGTGGTATAAAGATGAGAGCGGAAATAAGAATGTGACCAGATTCCTATTCCTGTTTGTACTTGCACTTAACCTGCAGTTATGGGAGCAGTCTTTATCAGCTTCAGATTACTTTCACTTTGTGTCTCTTCCGATTATTTGATTTTCAGTCTGTTGGTTTCTTCCTGTTAAAAATGTGCGAGAGATGACAAAGTGCAGAACCAAAGAAAATAATAAACTGCAACTGCAAACATTTAGCACTGTAAAATAAAACAAAACCAAAACTAGAAGAGGCTGGATAGGGATGTGGAAAGTTGAGAAAAGGAGAGTTTGTTCATGTAAGTGTTTGTTAAAGTAATGATTTTACACTTAAGGGTTTGTCTGTGACTCTGGGGCAAATGAGGAACCATAAGTCATGTTCATGTGACTGCAGCACTTCAAACTGAGTGAGAAATAATGCCGTATCCTTTCTTAGATGTATTACACACAGAAACATTCTTCTTTAAACAAATTAACCTTTTTTGCAACAGCATATTCTCAGGGGGGAATATCGCTGCTAACAGGGACCTCCCCGCTGTGCATGAAGGCAAAAATAAATATCATTAAGCTTTGTTTGTCACAGTTCCAGTTGTTTTAAACTCTTTAAAGCAACTAGTTTAGGTAAGTAGGTATTTTTTTTGCGGCCTATTCCTGCCTAACCTGAATGCCGTGCTTTTTTGTGTGCAAGAAAAGCAAGTAGTTTGTTACTAATTGATAAACACTGATCACCTCTAAAAAATATAGATATACATTTAAATAATGTTTCAGTGCCATTTCCAGGAGTTAGAGGAATTAATGTGCTCTAATTTAAGGTGAGATTCTTTGTAAAAGAAAGTGCCTGCATCAGGGTTAAGCTGCTGCTGCAATAAAAGGGTTTATTTCAAGTCTTTTGCACATCTTTTGAAAGGCCAAACATTTATCATAGGGACGGGTGTGAAGAGGTCTGATTAATGAAAATTAAAACGTAGTGAACTTCTGACGTGACAAATATAAATTTGTTGTATAATTCAACTCTAATTTGAAACAACTATGAGGAGAAATTTAAACTTCCAGGTTGTTTACGACATATTTTATTTATTAATTTATTTTTTATAAACCTGAAGGACCGAGAATCTTCCAGCTGAGTCGCTCATCTCCGTCTGTTGCCTCTCTCCGTACAGATATTCCAGATCTCAAGATCTCCGGCTCGTGACGCCAGACTGAGGGGACCTAAAGTAATAATCGCCAAACCAGGACGTTTCCACGCCCCTCCCCGAACCGCTGGTCATGTGATCGGAGGTCACCACTACCGGCAGGAGCTCCTGATGCCGCCCGGCTCGGCCCAGCTGCACCTGGAGGTCCGCTCCGGGCGGTCGCCGCGAAGACACAGCCCCGGCTACAGGAAGACATCGCCGCAGCCAACGGCCGACCAAATGGGGTTCCTCGGAGTGTCTCTGTCCAAACTCAGCAGCTTAAAAAATTTAAAAGGGCGTGCAGGAACCTCTCAGAAGAAAGCGTCTCAGATGAATAAGGCTGCCAGGTAGAACCGCGGGTCAGAACCGGTACCTGAGAGTGTTTTCTGACAAAAAAAAAAAAAAACTCCTGCTTAGAAACTGGAAACTCTTTCCTGTCACCTCTCTGATTTAAAACCTACAATGCAACATACCTGCAAGAGCTAATTTATGATAACTAGCCGATATGTCTGAGAGGTAGGGGGCGTCTGATGGTGATGAAAGGGTTGATGTTTGGGTTTACAGACGTGTAAATGTGCCACTTTGTTTTTGCTGAAATGTTTTCTCCGTGTGGTACTAGGTTCGGTAAGCTCTGATATCCGTCTCTGCACTTCAATCCCCCTAACAGCATGTTGAGCCCAGAGTTATATCAGATACTTTTTTCTTTTTCCTTACACGGTAATGTTTGTACATGTCCAACATTCACAGACGAAATGTGTCTGCGTTACGTAAGATTGTTTCTACTTATAGAAACAAATCAGGCTCACTGCAAAAAACGGAACTAGAAATAAGTAAAATGTTCTTAAAATCTGTGTATTTGTCCTTGATTTGAGCAGGTAAATAAGATGATTTGCCAATGGAATAAGAATTTTGCACTTAAAATGGAACAATTCATCTCCATCATCTTATTTCAAGTGCAGGATGTCTAATTATCTTATTTTAGGGGTCAAAATACTCATTCCATTGGCAGATAATCTTATTTACCTGCTCAAATCAAGGATAAATACACTAATTTTAAGAACATTTTACTTATTTTTTTTATCCGTTTTTGCAGTGCTTTGAGTACTGAGAGCACAATGTTCGGTTACACCTCCTCAGAGGACAGGGCTGCCATGTCTATTGCTTTTACATGTTTGACAAAGGTTGTTGATGACCTGTGCAAATGTAGACGCACGCACAATGTCGTGGGACCAAAAATGAATGTTTTTCAATAAAAAGACAAGACTGTTGCTGAGCTAACTCTGTTTTTTGACTCGACCGACCGGCCGGACTCCAGCGTGCACTTTAAAACGTTTCTGGGAAAAACTGTCAAACTGAGAGTGAAAGGGAAACAACTGGAGCAGGAAAGCGTCTGACGACACAACAGAACCGATGTGGAGAAAGTCTGATGGTTTGATGTGGATCTGCGGCGTTGTTGCGTTCTCAAAACGGACCCGGATGTCGGATGTCTTCCAAGCGTATGCCTTTTCACTTTACATCCTCAAAGCTCCACCGTGGACTTTGGAAAGTGCCTTGAGATGACATGTACCATAAATTGGCGCTATATAAATAAAATTGAATTGAATTGAATGGAAATTGTTTTCTTCTGGGATTTTATGCAATAGGTTGATCCAAAGCAGTGCATAACTATTGGGTGGAAGGAAAGGATATTTGGGAAAATATTACATAAGATTGTTATGCATTTTTATTTTGAGTCAGGCCTAGGCAGAACCACCTTTCACTACAGTCGAGATGCTTTTGCTCATTTTTCTTCACTGAATAGCTCAAGTTTAGTCAGATTACATGGAGGGAAGATCTGATTCTTAATTTTCAGGACTTTGATTGAGCTATTCTAACATCAATGTGCTCTACTCTAACCCCCTACATCGTGTTTCTGGCTGTATGTTTGGGATTGTTGTGCTGCTGCATGATGAACCATCCAGGATTGTGCTTACTTTGTCTCTATCCATCAACTCTGATGAGTTTTCCAGTCCCTGCTGCTAAAAGCAAAAATAATTCACACAGCAGATGCTGCCATAACCATGTTTCATTTTTTTAAAATGACCTAGATGACGGTGTATTCAGGCCGAGTTTCAAAGTTGGTTTTCTGCCACATGTAGGTTTGTAACCAAAATTTAAAGTTTTAGTCTCATCAGATTAGAGCACCTTCTACCTTTTTTCTCTTCATAGTAGGTACACCTGGTCTGCCGCTCTATTAGCTGTGACATCATCCAGGGGAGACAGATCATCCACTATTACCACATAACATAGAAAGGATTCCTGGATCAATGTGTGCGTCTGTGCTTTTTGTGTCTCTACTCTGTCTTCTCTCAGTCGGTCGAGACAGATGAGCCTGGTTCTGGTTCTGCTGGAGCTATTTCCTTCCGGTTAAAGGGGATTTTTTTCCTCTCCACTGTCGCTTCATGCATGCTCAGTATGAGGGATTGATGTAAAGTCATGGACAATGCAGACGATACAATCTGCTGGGTTTCCTTAGATTAGAAACTTTTTGACCAATCTGTCTGATCATATTGAATTTGACTTTGGAAAGTGCCTTGAGATGACGTGTGTTACATAAATCAAATTCTATTGAATATAGGGTAGAATGTACAGCTAATCATTGTTTTGTGGACAGATTATTATACTTGAGCTGTGGATGTATCCAGCCCCTCTGTAGTTTCTCTAGTCCATGTTAATCTCAGGTTAATACCCTCCTTCTCAGGCCTGTCAGTTCCAGTGGGCGACCCTGTCTTGGTCCTTGGTTGTAGGTGCAACGCCCTGTTTCCATGTTCTAGTGCTCTTTTTTATCTTCAGGGCCTCAGATGTTCTCTCTTGCTTTTTATTTTTTTCTCTGAGAAACCCCAGAGGCCTTGAGAGATCAGCTATATTTATACCAACATTAAATCACATGATACGTCTTGCATATTTTGGTTTAGATGTATCAGAATAAAGGGGACTGAACACAAATGTTCACACAGATCTTAATTAGAAAATTTGAAAGCCGTCCTTAACGCTTGCTGTGCAGTTGTGCTCTGCTTTGTTTTACTCTATTCCATAAAATATCTTCTGCTTGGTGTTTGTATCATGACAAAAATGTTCAAAAGAGTTCGAGGGAGTTCAGATACTATTGCGAGGGACCGAAGAGACACAGGCCTGCAGTTACATGCAGTCACCCTGATTGCCTCATGGATCCAGAGGATAACCGGTCTACACGGCCTTGTCTGCACATCTCCAAAGGCTGTTTAACCCGCCTTGCATTTCTCAAGAGATAACTGTCACCGAACATTTAAGAAATTTTCCACTAAGAAAGAAGAGTGAGCTGCTCAGGTGTCCAGTCCCTCCACTAGATGAAGAATGGCTGTTTTTTTTTTTTTTGTCTTTTTTCAACCTGATGATCTCTGAGGCGCCACTAAAAGACCCTGAGGAAAACATTCCTGCACACAAAGTCCGAATTTCTTCAAAATAGTTCAGCCCGACTCCTCTTTAGCTCCGCTTTGCAGCCTTTTAAGCAGAAGAGTTTAGTAGAGCTGCCACTTTAGATAAAAATCAAAGTTTACCATCAATATTTTAAAAAGATATATAAGTTCTGCAATAAATAAATAAGCTCAAATCCTTTGATTCTTTGGTTAAGATCTCCATGATATGCACACGTTATGCTGACATTAACAGATGGCTTTGTTTATTAAATGTGTGTCTGTGTGCACTTGACATGAACATATACCTGGTCCGTGCACCAGTACCAGGTGGCCAGTATGGTGAGCCCCAGGGTCATGCCAGGCCACGGCAGGTCTCCGGTGACGGCGTCTCTGAACAGGTGCATGGCGTCGGCCCGCGGCAGGTGGCAGGTGCTGTTGGGGATGATTTTACTGGGAACCGCGATGCTGTAAACCCGCTCCAGGTTGCTGTAGCCACCAATCTCATTGAAAGCTACAAACACATTTTTATGGATTAAACGTTACAGTACTTTGCAGAGTTTCTTAGTCACCACTTTATTAATTTGCACCCCAGTTATGAGGAGTCTGGCTTTCTGGTAATCTGTGCAATTGAAGAGATGATCCTGAAACATTAATCTATTATTTTGGGCTCATTTTCAGTCCAGTTCGTCTTGTTTGCCCCTGGCAGCATGTTGGTTTCTTAGATCTAAGCAATCCTCAACCTTAAATTGATCATCCTGAATGACATTTTTCAACCAACAGGCCTTTGGGAATAACCATGTTGGTCCTAATATCTTATTTTCTGTCCATTAAACGGTGCCATTGTTCATATTTTTCAAATACTCAACTACTTTGAATTGTCTTTTTACTGAAAAGTGTTTTATAAATAAACTTGTCTTACATCAGATGGTTCTCCACCACTTATGGAACATATCCACGTATCACCATAATGACTTCATTTTGAAACAGCAGTACAACACAACTTAAACCTTTTTTTAATTTTGAGTTTTTCTTGTTAAAAAACAGCTGAACGTTACAACTGACTGAAGGGAGCAATTTAAACTGTGAGGGTTTGGGGCTTTTATAGCTGAGGAAAGTGCTACAATTCATTTCCAGTGGTTAAATGTACATTTTAAAGTAACTTGTGTACATTTGTTCAATCTTTTGCATCGTTTTTTTGCTACCAGGCGGCATAAGAAGCCACTGAGATCCAGTGAAGTTTCTATCGGACCTCACTGGTTCTTGGAAAATGTTCGGTTACTGGTCCGGAAATTAGTTCAAAAGCAGTCAGTCTAAAAAAAAAACGTTGAAACATTCTTAAAAAGCCCCAAGAAAGGTTTCATGAGTCAACTTCAAAACACCAGAAGAACATCGGTCTACTCTACGGTGTACTACAAAGGCTACAGAAAATACATGAAAATATTTTTATTTATTTCATAGTTGGTATTTGCCTTGAAATGGTGGAATTTGCACGTACCAGTAATTGTAAGGATGATGGCACCGACAATCATGACAAATGTCTGTAAAGTGTCTGTGTAGATGACAGCTGCCAGCCCGCCTGGAAAAATGGAAGGGAGGAACATTTTGCTCATTTGTTTTCATTAGTCTTCCAAGCTGCCTTAGTTTAAGATCATTACTGTAAAAAAAAACTGGGTTACACAACTCTCAAAAACTAGCAAAAAATGAACATAGTATTTGCTAATTAGCTTCATACATGTTTTATTGCGAATGCAACTAAAGTGTTGTAGGAATATCACAAATGTTAGTAGTTTTAGATGCCTTTCATACTATGACCAGCATCAGAAGTGCTTCAATATCATCTAGTAGTCAGTCGGATTTCAGGTTTGAAGCTTTTAGCAGCACTGGACAATTAAGGAATGGAAATAAATAATACTAGCAATAATTCATATGTATAATCTGGGTATACCTAAAGAAATTATTAATGCATTTATTTGTATATATGTATTTTATTTGTGTAGCTCTGAATCAAATGATTACTTTAGATTACAAAAAAATTATATCTACGTGATAATGAATAATTAATTACATAAGTACAGATTCTAATACAGTATTTCAAAAGTGGGATTGAACAGTGAAGTGATTTTTCAGTATTTAGTTGTGTTTGAAACTTTGAGTGAGGAAATTCTAGTGGTTGTTCAAATACAGATGTTGAAGTTCAATTTGTAACATTGATTCCATCAAAAAGGTTTATAGGAGTTCAAGGGACTGTGCAGCAAGGGAATTTTGTAGTATTTCACTGTATTTAAAAACATTGTAATCATGAGAAAGCAATGATTGTTAGAAACTGTTGATTTTGACTCGATTTTCAAAGTGATTCTTCAGCAACAGCAGCATCAATAAAATAGTTAACACACTGAGGTTGAAGTGCCTAGAGTTGCTAATTAGCATCATACCTAAATTTACACAGTTTGGTGCAATGTTTATATTAATAATCTTTAATATTTTAACATCTGATTGACAGCAAAGACACACAAAATAAATTATTTTTGTACAATTTGATATAAATTCAGGCATGAAGTTGTTTTAAACCATCAGAGGTGGAATAAATACAACTTGTGCTCATTATTTTATGGCTCAAATACTTGAAAAACTGATGTTGAAATGCAGTAGATGCAGTTTTATGTTGTTTGTGTGCTTGTGTCTACCTGCAATGGTGTAGAGAGCAGTGACCACCAGCATGAGGACTGTGGACAGGTAGAGGTTCCATCCCAGGCACACCTGGACAAACAGGGCTCCAGAGTACAAGTCAGTCTACCAGTGCAAACAAAACACATTTCAAGCCTGGGCAGTAAAAGTGCATTTATTATTGTTATTATTTGTTTTAATTCCAGGTGCAGTGTTGTTTTTTACTACGTCACATTGTGAGCTGGAGCTATACCGATATCTTTGTGAAGATGGACAGCAGGAGTGAGAGGACGGCCAGGTAAGTTCGGATCCTCTCTCCTCCAAAACGGCGCCCCAGATACTCCGGCATTGTCACAATCTGCGTTTTCACATTTTCAGGGCATCAGAACAGTTTACATTTCAGGAAATGTACAAATGAACAACAATGATGCAACGGTATTCATGCAGCTCTGTGTCGCAACACGTCAAGTCACAACCGCACAACTTGGATGTGTTTTAGCGGGATTTCGTGTGATAGACCGACACCAAGTGCTGCACAATTGTAAAGGGTATGCAGGTATAAAGCAGTTGTGGTGTTTTAAAGCAGCGGCAGGTTCTAAAACATCAACAACATCCCAAGCTTCATACATTAAGCTCAGCTCAGTCCATTACCTGAAAGTAAAAAATGCGCTGTAGAGGAAACCTAACAAGACGTGGTCGTCCACCTGAACTGGCAGGTTTGCCATTTAGCAGATTAATCAGAGAAGCAGCCAAGAGGCCCATAGTATCTCTGGAGGAGCTGCAGAGATCCACAGCTCAGGTGGAATAATCTGTTGACAGGACAACTGTTTGTTGGGCTAAATTTAAAGGTATACTATGCAACCGGGGTTGATTTTCCAGCGAGGCTCCCCCCAGAGGGCGAAAGTAAAAGTGCACTGTCGTAAAGATGCTCAGCTGTTCTGGTGTCAAGCCAGGCACGGTTGTTTTGAGCTTAGCAGACAGGCGAATGCAACGAAAAGTCGAAAAAACGGCCGTACAAACAATGACTAACACAGTGAAAGTATGAACATCAGGGTTTCCCGCAGCGCTGTCTTGGCGAGGCGGCCGCCTCGCCAAACTCACGCTACCGCCTCGCCAACATAAAAAAAATAAATAAATAAATAAAATTTAAAAAAATAATAATAACAATAAAAAATAAAAAAAACTCGATATGCTTGCCGTAAAGCAAGACTGACTCTCGCGGTCTTGCACGAGACTTCTGAGCCTGTGGGTGCAGGCCGAGGGCTCTTGCAATTGCAAGTACAGTATTTCCCCTACAGACCACCAGGACGGCCGAGAAAACCTTTGTTCGACCTGAAATGACTCATTTAATCATCCAAAACGGTATGGAACACATTAATTAACTGAAAAATGTTGCATATTATGCCTTTAAACCCAAAGCTATCCACGCAAAGTCCTCATTGCAATGTGTGACAAAGCATGTAGGGACATCAACTTAAACATTTGGAAGAAGGTGATCTAGCTAGTAGAAACTGAACGCTTTAGTGGTGGAAAACTAATATTGCAGAGGCCTGAGTTGATGGGTGCAACTAAATGCACGGCGATCCAGGACGGTTCTTCGCCCAGAGGGGCAACTACTGTGGTTAAGATAAAAGTTAATTTATGTGATGGCGTGGCCCAGGCGATGTTCAGACACATTCAGTTGAGAATCGGTTGCAAGAACTGACTCATCCACTGCAATTTGAGCTATTTTCAAAATAAATTTTTACTTATTGGATGTTTGACACATAGAAGAAAACCTATTAGATCTCTAACAGGTTTTCTTGTGCTCCTTCCAATAGATCAGAGGCAGCAAAACACTTGAGATGGGAGCAGAGGTTCGCCTCCCAAAGGGACAACGGCCCCAAACATGCAGCCAGGGCTGCGATAGAATGATTCAGACCAAAGCTTATTCATGTGTCACAATGGTCTAGTCAAAGTCCAGACACAAAAACCAGCTGAGAATCTGTTGCAAGACTTGACAACTGTTGCTCAGGGACTCGATGTGCAAAGCTGGTAACGACAAACACATTTGCAATTATAATCAGAGCAAAAAGTGGCTGATACAACGGGGCTGAGTACGAATGCATGCAACGATTATTGAGTTTCATTTGAAAATTATTACATAAAACAAAGACACTTTCTTTGCATGGTGCACACGATCCCAACAAAACACATAGAAATTTGGTCACTGAGTGTGAACCACCTTAACGAGGTCACAGTGATTTACTTTTGAATGTACAACAACGAGGTATAAAGTAACCTTTGACATGTGTTTTGAAATAGTATCTGTAAGTGTAACACCCAGTTAAAGAATTTATGAGGCGGGGAATCCTAGTTTGGCACCTGAATCTACCTGCGGAACCAGCCTTGACAAGAAAACACACACCCATTTATACCTGTGTGTGTGAAGCTGTGTGTGAGTGTGTAAACTAACCCCAGAGGAGATGTAGACAGGAACAAATATCCAAGCCAGTGCCAGCAGCACGTAGGTTGCCTGAGATTAGACGGACAAAAGGAGAGAGAAGAAAATGTTCCTGACCAGATTGTCCAAAACAGTCAAGATGAAAGAGCTGCAAGAGGTCAGGCAGCTTTAAACATTCAGGAGATAAAGATCTTATGCCTGCCAGGCTGGGTTGGGTTTTAAATGGTTGAGGTGCTGCCACCTGCTGCATGTTGCACCAAACCTGCAGGCCATTTAATGTTTTAACTCCAGGGAGAGAAAGGATTCAAAGGCTACAAATCCAGAGCTTTTGTTTGCGAGCACAAAAGGGAGATTAGTTTTTATACTCCACGTTTTGCTCTTTCTCTAACTATTAAATGCAAAAGAAACAACATGCAGCCAGAGTGACAGGCCGGATGTGTGTCACTGCAGAGCGTCTGGTCACGATGGACGAGTCGGTGAGAGTAGATGCTGAGCTTCTGACTCACGTTCCATTCAAAGCCGGCCACAGCGATGCCGCCGGCGGCCCCGGTCCCCGCCAGGCCGATGAACAGACCCGAGCCCTCCGAGCTGGCAAAAAGAGACGAGCCAATCTGCGCACAACACAAACACAAACACACACGTTTTCTTTTTCCTTCTCTCATCTTTTCTTTTCTTTTCTCAATAATAACATACTTTTAAAATGTTCAAATGTTATTTCTACAGAATCTTTGCACAGAAAAATTAGTCACAAAACTTAAGTAGAATAATAAAAAAAAATTAGAACTGATTTTGCAAGATCCTAACAACTTTACATAAAAAATGTATATTTAACTTGTATTTTTATTCATAAAAGTAACGACCAGCCGGCCTATTATCTAACTAGCAGTTCTGTCCACCTGTCAAAGTCAGGAGATGTATTCAGACATCTTTTGAATGAATCATTGATATTATCTTGTATTATCTTTATTGTGTTACTTTTGTTTTCCGTTTTGATTGCTATATTCTTTGTCATGATTCATACTTTATTTTTAATGTGTCAATTAGGGCGCACCCATGTGCAATTTTAAGTTAATTTCAAGATGTGGAGAGATTTATGATGAGTCCTTTGAGGTTTTCTCATCATCATCATTTATTTCCTGGTGAATCTCTTGTGAAATATTTTGATTTATTATCATTGAGTAAGCAAAGTGCTAATTAACTAGAGAGTGAAAATATTGTTATATGAAATTTAATGCCAGTGATGTTCTATGTTCAGATATCTTTGGAGAGGGTTTTTTTTTCTTCACCTGAGCTGAGTGAACTTTATCTTTTTCGGTGCCTTGAGATAAAATTGTTGGAGTTTTGTGCGGGGAAAGCAGTTCAAAGCTTCCTTTGTCTTACTTTTTCTTTTATAATGTGCCATTTCATGTCACTGTCTGATAAGTCTGGGCAGAAGCCAAGCCAGATTGTTACCCAAACCGCTGAGCAATGCTGTTTACAAGATGCAGAGAATGTGAGTTGAAAATAGATTATTCTTTTCCTGATTAATGAGACCTTTTGGTGTCAGGAAGATTGATGATTTCTCCTGGCTCAAATAATATAAGTGTCTGTTTTTAAACGTTTTGTAGGAATTGCAGCCTTTATTCTTTAGTGTTACAGGTATAAAGACATAGAGAAAGGGGGCGAAGGTATGAAGTAGATGGTCAAGGTCAGGAATTGAACCCAAGACAGCGACATTGTGGACTTTAGCCTCCATTTGTTGCATCTGCTCTCCCGATGAGCCACACACCGTCCAAGATTACGCAACTTTTACCTGCAAACCTGCTGTTTGAGTTACCCACGCCATCTGCTCATATTTTTATCACTTGATCACAAATTAATAATTTTAGTAAAACAGAGCGGCTCTACGTTATTAAATATGTGAATTTCCCTCAACAGAATCAGAACCACATGCTGGTCAGGGCAAGATGGCTGCCAGTACTGGGCTCTGTTATGCAGGAGGGCTGTTTGGCCAGGTCCGGGTGGGGGGGGGGGGGGGGGGGTTGGTTCTTTCACCAGCGATGCATGTTTGTTCAGGATGAGGAACTGCTTCAAAGGAAGCACTGATGGGCATCGATTGGTTAGGACCAAAATGGATACAGCTCTGTGAGAAGGTGTGCGTGCCTTCTTACAGGGCGCATACCTTGTCACAGCAAAGTGGTTATAAAGTCCTTTTTAAGGCGTCAGGACTCCACCAAACCACAGTGAGAGCAATTATCCCCAAAATTGAGGAAACATAGTTAAGGATTAACCTTTGCACAAAAATTGCTCGACGTCTGAAGCGTTGCAGTTCTCACTCGCTCGTATTCAAGAATTAGAAAGAGAGGCGGGGCGAACATGATGTCTATGGGAGAGCTCCAAGGTCAAAACCAAAGTTGCCACATTTACCAAAGAACCTGTGGTAAGATGACGGTCTGTGGCTGTTTTGCTGCTTCATGATCTGGATGACTTGCCACAATTACTGGAACTCTGAATTCTGCTCTATAGCGGATTTGAGCAGACGTCTGGCCATTAGTTTGTGCAGAAGTGCACTCTGGTTAGGCAACATGTCAATGATTCAACGGACATCAGCAAGTCCTATTCAGATGGGGTGGAAATAAAGCAAAGGTAAATGTTTTGGGGTGGCCTAGTTAAAGTCTGCTGTGGGATGACCGTGAAAAGACCTGAAAACCCTTTATTATGGATGAATTAAAACAATCCTGCTAAGAAGAGGGGGCTGAAATTCCTCCACAGAGATGTAAGAGAGCCATTGGCAGCTATCGCTAATCCTTCATAGCAGTTGTTGCCACCAAGAGCGGCACAAACAATTATTGGTTCAGGAAGTAATTTTTAAAATGGTTTTCAAGCTTTTTAAATAACAATTTTTGATTTCTATTTTGTATTTATTCAGGTTAACTTTGGAAAAAATATGTTTTTGGTGGTCTGAGACATTTAAGGTAGACAGAAGGAAAACCAGAAGAAATCTTTAAGAGGGCAAATATTTCTTTACAGTACTGCTCTACGCTCAGCACGTGACCAAATCATTGGATAGTGTTAAAGTTAAATCACTTGATTTGTTTTGAGTTTGACGTGATTTTGGCTCAGACTGGATATGAATGACTGTTTGTGTTGTAAAGTGCTGATATATGACATTTGCTGCAGTTTGCCTTTTTTTAGATAAAATATTTAAACAAAATCAAATCAGTTATGTATCTTTTAGATTAGTCATCTGCAGATGTTATTTTTTATTCAGTTTAAATGGGTATTTTTTTTATAAATTTTTCACATTTATAGATATATTTCTTCACTTTTTGGAAAGTAAAAAAGAAAACTGATTTCTCAGTTATATAGCCTTATAATTAAGGCTCCTTTTTTGTTTGTTTGTTTTCTTCGTTTTGCTTTAGGAATTTCTCATTTAGTAGACGCGATTGGGAAAATCCCTTAAAGGGACAACACATTTTCCAAAAATAAGATTTGGACTTTCCAGAGTGCCTCGTGGTTCTCTTCAGTTGTGTTCATTGATATATATTTTTTTGTGTGAACAATTCTATTATTTGCTTTAGTTCATGTTTTTTTCCTCTACCGCTCCTTCTATTGGATGCTGTCTTTAGCATTCCCGAACTCCTGATATTTTGCTGCTAATATAACAATGTTTTGGGTGAGCGCTGAAAGCATAACATTTAATTTAAGCATCTGAAACTCTGCAGGATTTAATCTACATTCTCTTACACAGTGTCTCAGCTTCAACATCAAAATTACAGTAAAACTGTTAATTCTTTGGTGGTAGATCCTTCCTTTTAAAATCCAAGTACTGTATTTATCAGGAAAATAGTACAAGAATTGCTAACGGGCACGTATGTAATGACATGCTTGAATAAAAGTGTAGCAGATTTCCCTTTTTCCAAACTGAAAATAATCTTCAGAGACATAAACATAAAGGATCCCAGAGACGGACTCACCGGCCACCAGGCCATGTCCCTCCCAGCCAAGAAATATCCACTCAGCGTGTTCCTGCTCACCCTGCATGACGACTGACAGAGACAACGGTTTGTTGTGCACAGTCTGACATTAACAAAGCGCAGAGAGCACAGTTAGCGATGTCTTTGACTCTTACCCAGATGCCAACGGCAAGGTTCAGAAGAAAATATGTCGCGATGACAATAATATCAGAGATGCTGAAGGACTGCGAGCGGGCGTAGAAGTTGATGGTGGAATTAGGCATCTTCGGTGGTCTCGGGAGTCACGATTACAGCAGAAATGTTTTCTTCGTCCAGCTCCAGGATTCAAGTTTTAAAGACGTACAACTAGGGTCTCTGATCCCCAAAGTTACGTTCACCCTGCTAACTTTTAACCTATAAACTCTCACTTCTTATCCAGTAAATATCCCCCCTGTTGGCTGAGCCACAAGCTGACCTCTGCATAAACGCAAACCCTAACACAGGCTGTTAGATGTGCGGCTGGAGAGGGCAGTTCCTTAGCTGAATTGATGATTAAACACATCACCCTAATGCACCTGCAGCGCTGACACACACACACACACACACACACACACACACACACACACGCTTTGCCAGGGAATAGTGGAGTACACGGTATGGCCGAGCACTGGAGTACAGCAGATGCTCACGCGGGCCAGAGTCCACGCTGACACACGCACACACAGATGGTCAATCATTGGCGGTGACAACTTTAGTATCATTAGCGTCTAAACACACAAACATCTTCTGCTGAGGGGCTAATAGGGGTCACCGAAGGTGTGTGAAAACAGACCCAGAGCTGTTTGTGGCTTCACTTAAGTTGGTCTGTACGTGGCGTTTTTGCAAAGAAATGTCTTTTTGTGGGGGGTTGTGCACCCATCTTTGTGTTTTATATTACAATTAAAGTTGTTTTTTATTTTTTTTGGGTTAAATTAGAGTGGTGAGTTACAACTGCTGTCTAGTCTTATTTTGAAGGAAGTGGTGATTGGGTGAGTACAACTGATAATTAAAAAAAATGGGTGTTGGAGAGGTACATGAACATGACTTTAATGTCCGAATGTTTTCAGTGGTTTCCGAAGAAGGTGTTCGTGGATAACTGATGATCTTAGCAGGTCAGGGGAAAACCAAAAACTGTAGCATAATATAAAATTTGATTTCTCATTTTTTACTATGCCGTTGCCGTATGTCTATGTAGGCTGAAGCGGGAGAGGTGGACATTCCCACCGGCACAAAATGGAGACCAACATAAACATAAATTAAATATGGCCGGACCTGGGCAGCCATACGCTCCACACGGAGAGATCTTCAATGAAGCACAAGAGCAGCCTCCTTCAAGCCAACCGGCACAGGGTCAGAAGGCCATGCTTGGGAGGAGAGGAGTGGCGCCAAGGTTCCGGCACGAATTGGAGCCAACTGCCCCCCTCGTATTTCTTTTGCACCCACACCATTACAGCTCTGACCGAGGCCACAGACCTCCTGGGGATCCTCAAAGCCACAGGGGGGAGTGGTGGCCTACTGGTTAGAGCAGCGTGCTTGCTCTCTGAGAAGGATGCAAGTACCCGATTCGATCCCAACTGGCTGCAGTCTGGGTCCCTGAGCAAGACCCTCAACCCCTGATTGCTCCCCAGGCGTCGCACAGTGGCAGCCCACTGCTCCCCAATGGGGATGGGTTAAGATGCAGAAGTGAATTTCTCCATTATGAGATCAATTCAATTATTATTATTATTATTATTATTATTATTATTATTATTATTATTATTATTATTATTATTATTATTATTATCATTATTAAAGACGGCAGGGAGGAGTTCCCACAGACCGGAGCAAAGAGAGCCCGCTGCCAGCACCCCAGGAACCAGAGATCCGCCGGTCCAGACAGGACCCCAGGGACCATGCAGGCCCCGGCAGGTGCACCCACCCTCCAAATCTCCACTGTCCACATGGAGCCACAAATGTTACATTAACCTTTGGGAAAAAAAGACAACTTATAATGTGGATAAATATCTACTGTAGGAAATTTATTGTAATTTTTAAAGAACCAATGTCACGTTTGTCATTTTTTTTTATTATTTTAGATTTTAACATTATTTTTAAAAAAGTGGTGCAAAAAGAAGATGGATACATTTTTTCAATGGGATGTTGATTTTTGTAGAAAATTATGTAAAAAATCCCATAATTTCTAAACTAATGGAAGAAATGTAGATCTAAAAAAAATATACACTGCTACTTTTAATACAACTCTGTTGTTGAAATGAAATGCAAATATTCCATAAAAACTGTTGCAACCTGTGTTTTTTAACATATCTGCATTTAAAACATAAACTGGTTCTTCAACACTTTTTGCCAGTTTTGGTGAGAGCAGTTGTTGAAAGTCCACAGAGTCACTTGTGGCTCTAGAGCGGCAGGTTGCAGACCCCTGCTCTAAGTTTTTAAACCAAATCTGGGGTGGTCTAGCTGGGATCTTAGAGAAAATAGTTTCTTTTTAGGGAGGACCATCATTGTTTTAAAGACACTCTTCCCATAAGTGAGAAAGGGAGAGTTCTCCACCGTGTGTGTGAGGTTGTCTTCTATTAATCTGAGTAATGAGATATCATTTTTTTGTGTCAGTCCATTCAGCCTACTAGAAATACTGATGCCCAGTCCCTGATGTGAAGGAAGGGTTGGAGAGAGAAGACTGGAAGGGCCTTTGATTTGTTCCAACTGATACAAGAATCTAAACTTGTTAAAAAAAAGGGTTGTTGTCTCTCTGAGAGAGGGATTTTCCAGAAGAGCAACACGTCATCAGAACCTAAACAAACTTTGTAGATTCTATTATAGCTGTTTGAATCTTAGCAAAGCAAAAGCAAAGCATATAACTAACATTAAACCTATTAACCTATTTATAGGTTAATAGGTTTAATGTTAGTTAAACCTATTATATTCTAATCTAACTTCACTAAGTTCAAAACAAACCAGTTGTTTCATGATAATTGTGGGGAAACTTTTATGAAATTTTGCATTACATTGGCTGCATTACATTAAAATAACCCATCACTGCTCGAGATGCTTAATATGCATACGGCAAAACTCATACAATTGGTCAACTAGTCTGACTTTAAATGGTACTTATGGACAACTCAAAACTCTTAATGCACCTGTACATTGTTTAAGTGGCACGCCAACACAGGAGGACAAGAAGTCCGAGATGAGAGTGTTGAGTAAGTTAGCTTTCATGCGTCCCCGATGTGAAATTAACACAAACTACTGCCTGGTGTTTGCCTACTATAAGGAGCAGATGGCGGTGATGGAGACGCCTTGACGTCACACACACCATCATCATTAATCTCTCTCTTACTCCCACACACACAGACAAACACACAACAAAATGTAAAAGCTGTACATGAGAATGAAGACATTTAATTATATATATATATATATATATATATATATATATATATATATATATATATATATATATATATAATTTAACTTCCATGAAAGCTAAATGTCTTGCTTTTAAACTGTAGTTTCAAGTACACACAGACATATATACACACATGAATATATTTTATTAAAAAAAATGTTTTCTTGTCTAATAGAAATAACTTTAAGTTAGTTGAATAAGATAAAATTAGTTTAATTGAGAGGAGCATAAATGGATCATTTTGAACCAAAACGTTTCACCAGATAAAGTTTTAAAAGATTTATGGTCTGATGGAAATTATATAAATTATATCAAATTATATTTCTACTTTGTGGTAGGGGAACAAAAAAAAAAAAAAAAGATTTCAGAGTGGAAACTGACACCTGGTCCAAACAGGATAAGATTACAGGAAAAACATGATTATGTGAAAAGTAACATGCTATCTGTATTATTTTGTAAATAATACCAGAACTTCAACTTTCTGCAGCTTAAATTATCATAAATTATCTCTTACTTTATGGAAAATGCTGCGACTGTACTATGCTTCATATATAGAAAAAATTTTTAGGAGCCAAATTAGTACACTTTCTGGAATAGAGGAACATTTGTAACATTTAAACAACAATATAAAGCAAATGTAAAAGTGTCAAGGTTGCATACAGAAAACGAAGTTTAAAAAATAAGATTTAAACATTTTTTATACTATTTCATCACTAAAGACAAAAAAAGAAGCATGACGCTTATGTTAAATGGTCTCTATAAATTGTTCTGATGTATGAGTGTGCCTGCATGGTGGTTTATTCTGTGTGTTTCAATCACCCTGGCCAGCCTGGACAGGTCGCCCATCCATCACAGAGCAGCAGAGATTGAAACAGACAGAATAAACCACCACTCTGCTGCTCTGTGATGGATGGGCGACCTGTCCAGGCTGGCCAGGGTGTGCCCTGCCATGCCTCTTGCTCATGGCACCAGGCCTCCCTGTGACCCTGCACGGATGAGGGACTGATGACAATGGTGATGGTGAGATAGTCAACAGCACCTCCTGCTGGTCATTTAATCACACTTTTAGTTTTAAGAGCTTCGCAGTTTCTAGTTTTTATTTATTTATCATTTAATCTATATTTGTATTAGTAAACCCCGCCGAGACATTAGGAATTATTTTTGAAAAGGCACCTATTTTAAATAGACATACAAAACAACATGTTAAATATACTTATGGGCACAAATCCTCTACTCATACGTACAACAAAGTAATACAAAATATGTCTGTAAATAAAGTAAAAAACAGATATAATAAAACACGAATAAAATAAAAAATAAGTAAATAAACGACATAAATAAAAGAAAGACAACTGGCGAGATCATGAAAACGTTTGTCCCGGAAATGGAGAAATAGAGGAAACCGTGATAGCCAATCAGGTTGCAGGTGACTCGAGCAACCCGGATGTAAAACATCACAACAACAAAAAACTACCGCGAACTTTTTTCTGTCAGGGCAGCTACTATCGAGGCTGAATGTAAAACGTTGATAAAAAGCAACGTTTCCATTACTTTTCAACAGCCTTCGTGGTTCTATTTCCGTTTTTTTTGTTTATCAAACGCGATCTAAAAATGGACGAATACGACGAGCTTTTTGAGATTGAGGACCAGTTCGAGGAGCAGTTTGCTGACGAGCTGGAAGTGTTAGCTGAGATGGAAGGTGAGTCTACAAACTAGATATAACCAGCGTTAAATTACTGTTTAGTTTGCAGCAAGTAGGGTTAACCTATCTGTTAAAGTGAAATATTTATTTTATTTATTTGTGTGGAAATGACAAATTTGAAAGCTTTTATTTTTTTTGTTGTTTTATATAAGACTTTTCCAGCGTGTTTTTATATGTTTAACCTAGTCTTTTTTTCCCCGCGACACCTATTCTATTCTGTGTCTATTGAATTTGAAATAATCCCAAAGTAGTCTCCAATAAAGTTTTTACATGAGTATTAAATATCAACACTATAGCGAAAGCAGTGAACCAGTGAACCCATTTTAGATCAATTAGTGATTACAAGACTTTTATTTGACTAAATGCCAAAATAATTGAGAGTTGTTCTTGTTTTGTTTTTTAAAACATTAGTTACTTCAAATTAATTAAGATTACTGTTTCTTTAAACCATTTGATAAAGTCCAGATCTTGGTGTCATAAGATTATGATTAGTGCAAAAATGTTTGAGTTAAATCGAGGCATGTCTAGAAATGCATTTTTTTCTGCTGCTTGAGGGACTGGTGCGCTTATTGGAGCAATATCTCAAGACTTCAGCAGAAAGTTAAAGTTTGGGCACAAATACGTCTTTCAAAAGAGTATAACCGTGATCCTACAGCCAAATCAGTCAATCTCAGTCGAGGAGCTGAAAACGTGACTCTGTTACGGCAGTTCTGTCTGGATAAATGGTCCAGAAGGCTGTTGTGTGACGCGTCTGCGTGGAGACTGCACAAATTTGACCCAAACTGGGAATACGGATCTGCGAAGTTTTAATCCAATTTGCTTTTTAAGGTGGAATGTTTATGTTTGAGATGCCGTATTCATAGTCATAGGAGATTTTAATGCAGTAGCTACTGAAGAGAAGAACATGACAGATTATAATTTCACCCTCCAGAAGAAACCTCCAAGCCGGCGAAGCGTCCGAAACAGGACGACATTTCAGACATAGAGCACCTTCTGCACGATCAGCCCAGCAGTGAGTTCTGCCTTTTATTATTTACATTATTTATTATTTATTCACCTTTTGTTTACTACTGTTACTATTTGATTTAAACATATATTTTTCAGCTCCAAAGGCAAAGAGGCAGAAGGGCGATGCCGGCGTGGCTAAGCGTCTTTTCAACGGATCACAAACTCAAGAGAGGAATGTGCCGTCACAGCCTGATGACATCACGCCTCCGTCCTCTCCTGAGCAGTATGAGCCGTCAAATACCTCCAGGTAGCAGAAGTTACGTGGGGAATGTTGGGATTTAAAAGAAAAAAAAACATCAGTATTGCCGTTAAACGGCTGCATGACATTTATTGGTTTGTGTTGTAGGTCTACTGCTGCTGTGTTGGATATCAGTGGCTTTGCTGAAATCCCAGAGACACCCAGGCGAGCCGTCACGCCAACCCCAGCCTCCACACGTGTGCTGAAGCGACCGCCTTTGGAGGGAGAGTTTATCACTGTGACGGATTCGTCTGGGAATCGGGTCTACCTCCGACAGAAGGAAGAGACGGATACAAAGGTTATTCACACCTCACTAACCCTGCCTGCTTTATATAAACCCAGGTCCGTTAGAGTCTGCCCAGAGCGTTTACTGCATTTCTGCATTTTTGCACCATTATTATTTTGCGCTACCAACATTGGACTTTTCAAAATTAGGCCTTTTTTTTTTTTTTGCACCATTATCTTTGCACTATAAACATGGTTGAACATTCTTCTGCACACTTTTTTTCTCCTGCACTGTTACATTCTTATCACTGCTGCGCTCTATATGTTATTTTATTTCAATTGCAATCTCATTACAATGTTGTAAGCTGTGTGCAACGACATTTCGTTTTTGTAAGTCTAAGTCTCTAAGCCTTCCAGGTTGATCTGTGTGTTTCTGGCCACTTTCAGACTGCAGACTCGAGGATAGTGCCAAACTCCTCTGGTGGACTGGGACTGCTCGCGTTGCCAATAAGAGTCCTGAGAGAGCAGGAGGCAGAGAGGGTGAGTGTTTAAAACTACCTCTGGATATTAACAGAGAACAGCAGAGCGTGGGGCAGCACTGCGCTTCACAAAGGGGAGTTCAGACCAGCAGTAACGGTCTGTAAGTGTCCCTCCAGCTAGTAACAGCTAGCGTTAGCTCATGTTGTCTGACAGGTTTACGCCCTCACTGTCTAGCTACATGCTAGCATTTAATTTATTTATTTATTAGTCTGCCTGGGAAGGTTTCTGTGAACAATGCTTTTGTGTTTATCTTGTGTATAAAGAGGGTTGCATGTTGTCTTCTGGCTGTTCTCCACATGACTTAAAAACTTCCAGCAGCCGCTGATTTGGGTCAGGTGAGCGGCTGCAGGGAGGAGACGGGGGTGCAACACTTTGGGCGGGTGTGAATGAGTCAGTTTATAGATTTTCATGCAAATCTGTATTTTTGAATAATAATTTTTTTGTATTGTTTATATTAAGACATTGAAAATTTCGACAACCCTACTATATACCAATCTTGTTTTGACCCAAGCTTAATTTGAGATATATTAATTTATTTTTCAGGTCATAATAATACAGCAGTTGGTGCGTATCGATGCTCCGTGCGGCTTGCCCTCTTAAAAATTTTTTTTGCCTAAATAGTAAATGGCTTGTACTTGTATAGCGCTTTAATTAGTCTGACGGTGGTGAGCTATGTTAGTAGCTACAGCTGCCCTGGGGCGGACTGACAGAGGCGAGGCTGCCATGCACCGGCGCCACCGGACCCTCAGACAACCACCAGCAGGCAATGTGGGTAAAGTGTCTTGCCCAAGGACACAATGACAGAGACAGTCAGTGCGGGGGATCGAACCTGCAACTGCAAGACGAACTCCCTAACCTCTTAACTGGTTAAGTGGGTCGGATCCGTTGCTGAATAGGTCACGGCAGTAAGAACACATTCATATGTCAGTGAGAGTTGTGGCGTAGTGAATTTTGGTGTTTGCATCTTGGAGAGGCAGCAAATTGTCACTCTGGGTCCAAAAGCAAAACCTTTGACCAAAGCTTGCTCCCCATGCGCACACTGCACCCTAAAGGTCGTTTAATGCTTGACGTACGTCCCGCAGCTCTTCCACCGAAGTAGTACTGTTCTCCTAGAGTCTAGAGGGCAGCTCCTACGCCGAGGCATACACCCCGCTACTAGGGCTGGGCGATATATCGATATAAATTATATATCGATATATTTTAAAATGCGATATGGGATTAGACCATATCGCATATGTCGATATAGTTCAAATTTGCGCCGTGATCCTTGCTCCATGCAAGCTGCTGACCGGAGCTCTTTGCACTGCTCCCATCTCTGCACTGCTGTGGAACTGCACACTACTTTTCTTATAGAGATATATTTATTTCAGAAAAAGATTGACCTATTTTATTTTATAGGCTATTTTTATTTAAGATATTTTTTTATTTAAATGTGCACCTTACGGAGCTTTGATTTCAAAAAAGGCACTCCAGTTTTATGTTTACATTTTATTGATATTTGAGTAGTGAGTTTTCAATAACATATTTGACTGAACATTTCATTTTACAGCTCTAACTTTGCGGAAAAAATATCGGTATATATATCGTATATCGATATTGAACCTAAATATATCGGGATATGACTTTTGGTCCATACCGCCCAGCCCTACCCACTACACGTAGAAAATAGCAACATTTTAAATGCTCTGAGTTTCTTCCAAAAGTGACGGCAATTCCTGTCCAGGGGAAGTATGGCTGGGTGGACCTCGCAGATGCGTCAAGCCTAAACCAGGCGTAAGGGCTGGGTTAAACACAGAAGCACATTTCTTCTCTGTGGATCTATAAAGGAAAATATTTATTTGTCATGCATCCATCATTTCAATCCTCTGTTTCCAATCCATCCAGCCACACAGTCATCCATCCGTTTGCTGAAAACTGAAACTTTATTTACCCTGAAATAAATTAATTTCAGGGTTGCCAAGGTGATAAACAAAACGCTCCCTTCTGTGCATAAAAGAAAACCCCAAACACAAAAAGCAACACATCACAGATGCCCGAGGGGAAGGGAAGTGGCGCTGGGTAACTGGAGCCTTTGTGCAGCCCGCTGGGAGGAGGAAGTGACCCTGGCTGCGTGAGAGCGCGGTGTGGCAGACATGCAAACAGACAAAGAAAAAGACTCAGAGATAACAGAGATGTTGATAAACAAATAAAAGTTAACACGCCACGTTACCAAAAAAAAAAGACAATAGGCAGTGAAGCATGATGACGGCAGCATTATGATAAGGTTGTTGGCCTTTTTTTAATATAGTATTTATGCTGGTGAAGATTCTCAGTCATTCAGGTCATTCTCATTCCAAAAAAAAGTAAAAAACAAAGCAACTGGACTTGTTTTCTGTAGTTGAAGACGTTTCATTTTTGGAATGAATATAGTATTTATTATAACTGGGGTGTTTTTTTTTTTTTTTTCTTAGAGGTGGGTGAAACTATGAAAAGATATCAATACACGTCGCTTTTGTTTCAAAACCTTCAGCTGTCAGCTAGAAAGCCGAAGATGAAGATTTAAGCTTCCAAGGGGAGTCCAGCTAAATGTCCGGAACAGCAGAGGTGGCTTCATTGGGAGGAAATTCTACTTTTAGGAAGGTCCATTGAGAATCTGTAATTAAATCTGCGTATGTGCTCACATTGTGAGGTATATTATGGAGAGGCCGTCTCAGGGATGTGTTTATTTATTTATTTATTTATTTTATTTATTTATTTATTTGAATAGGGACAAAGCACATTAATGAACATCAGTATAAAAACAAATGTAAATATGATGGATTATAGCTACAAAGCTAATTTTCATCCGTAGTCCCTAGGCAGGCAAATACATAAGAAAGAACATATAATATACAATATAAGCATCACAAGGAAAATGTTAAAAGTTTAGTGGTCACATGACTGGTTTGTTTTCATCCATAGTTTGAGTTGAGCTCTAAAGCTGATCAGTGTAGGGCTCTCTAGAAGATGTGTGCAGCTTCTAGAGCCACTGTGCACATACATTTTGGTGACGTTACAAGGTTTCAATCAAATAGACTTAGCGACACTCCAAATTTCAGGTTATTCCAGTAAATGCAGAACATGTTTAGAGACAGGAGGCAGAGATGAAGCTGTTGAGGTTCTCCCTGGGATTGACGAGGACGGAGAGGGTCAGGAATGAGTAAATCAGAGGGACCGCTCATGTTAGACGCATTGGAGATAAAGCTAGAGAGGCCAGACTGGGATGGATTGGACATGTCCAGTGGAGGGATAGTGAGTACATCGCTGGAACAGCCAGACAGGAGGTCCAAAGGGAGATTTATGGATGGAGTGAAAGAGGACATGAAGGTAGATGGTGTGAGAGAAGAAGACACATTAAGTCAGGGCTAGATGGAGACGGATGTCTCACTCTGGCCACCCCTGAGAGGGAAAAGCTGAAAGAAGATGACGACAAAACTCAAGACAGTAAATTCCTTCTTTTTTGTTACTTTTCATCCTGCAGCGCCACCAGCAGGTTGTTGAGGAATCACAGCGTCTCTCTGAGCTGCTGGTCAGGTAACAAACTCACCTTTTCTCTCGCAGAAACACACACAGAAAAGAGATGGATGTTACACTGTCTTTTTTTTATTTATTTTTTGTCCCCCATTTGACCGCATCCCACCTCAGCACTGTGAACGAGGTGTTTGCCGAGTCTGAAAACCCAGAGGACGAGGAGAACGAGGACCCTGGAGACGCAGAGGGACGCACATCCCGACTGTGGGTGGACAGATTCTCACCGCGTCACTACACGGAGCTTCTCAGCGACGACGTAAGACATCCCCGTT
The DNA here is from genome assembly GCF_011125445.2 of Fundulus heteroclitus. NCBI lineage: Eukaryota > Metazoa > Chordata > Actinopteri > Cyprinodontiformes > Fundulidae > Fundulus > Fundulus heteroclitus. The sequence goes on from NC_046365.1 coordinate 33,837,183, forward strand.
CGCTCTCTGCGTCAAACTAAACCCAGAATAATCCCCGTCTCAGGATTCAGGGGGCTCATGTTCTTTGCTCCTTCCTTCGCGCCAGTTCACCAACCGCTGTCTGCTGAAGTGGCTGAAGCTGTGGGACACCGTGGTGTTCGGCAGAGAGAAGAAGTCCCGCCCCGCGCGCTCCGACAGACAGGCGGCCAATCAGAACTCCTTCAAATCCAACCAGGGCGGTCAGAATCAGAACCGCTTCAAGAGCAAAGTCGAGATGATTGAGGAGATCCTGGAGGCTGAACTGGACCAGCACAAACGACCCAAACACAAGGTAGAGCCGCTGCACCGTCGACGCGGTTTCCATCGAGCCAACGTGGATCCTGACACGTCCGTGTTCCCCTCTAGGTGGCGTTACTCTCAGGTCCCCCCGGTTTAGGGAAGACCACGTTGGCTCACGTCATAGCAAAGCATGCTGGGTACAACGTGGTGGAAATCAACGCCAGGTCAGACCTCCTACAACAAATAAAGCACTTCAACGAGAACTTTAACCCTGATTTGAGCGTTCTTCCGTTTCTGCAGCGATGATCGCAGCGCAGAGGTCTTCCAGAAACGCATCGACACGGCGACTCAGATGAAATCCGTTTTAGGAGCCAACGAGAGGCCGAACTGCTTGATTATTGACGAGATCGACGGAGCGCCCGCGGTACCTTCAGGACGCCACGCTCTGTCGGAAATGAGATGCTAGGCTAGGTGACTGGGAGCGGTTTTAAACGTGTGTCCTCCCTCCGCAGGCCGCCATCAACATACTGTTATCGGTGCTGAACAGGAAAGACGGACACGGTGGGGAGACCGGCACGGAGGCAGCAAAGAAGAAGAAGAAGAAGGAGTCTATACTGCTTCGTCCAATCATCTGCATCTGTAACGACCTGTAAGATAAACAGTGACATTTAACAGCAAATTATGCTTCAAGGTTTGAGGGCGTTGTTCTGCAGCAAACAAACCCCTAACCCCAGCTGTTGAGCACGGTGGTGGAGGGGTGGTGGTTTGGGCTTGTTTTTCATTCACTGTACCTGGCTGCCCTGCAGTCGTAGAGTCAACCGTGAGTCCCCAACCCTTCTTTACATATTCTAGAATAAACGGGGAGTCCATCTTCCCGACGGCTGAAGTTTGGCACAAACCGGGTCTCGGACGGGACCAAATGATCCAAACACGGCAGCAAATCTGCAGCCGAACGTCTAAAAAACAAAATTAATCAATTTGTTGTTATGGCCCAGTTTACAGGGACATTGGGTTTCAATTTGCAAAAAATCAAGTATTGCTTTTATAAATACATATTCTAGCAAAGTATAAAAACTTCACTTAAAAAATGAAAGCGTTCTCATAATTTAGAGTTAGTAATTTGTCAATACAGTGCACCCACTGGGAGACGCCATATTAGGATAAAGTGCTTTATTAGTCTTTACACACTAGGGCTGTGCATAAAAATCGATACAAATATTAATATCACTGTTTTTTAAAACGATTTAATATCGATATTCTGGCTTTCAATATCGATATATACCTCCCAACCCATAGAGGGCGATATTACAGAGCACCATTACCGTTCACAGTGAGGAAGTGCAAGTGAGACAAATTTGCGGAACGGCCGACAGGATTTTCTAAGCGCCTTCTTCCCTAAAATCAGACGTTTGGGCCCATATTTGGTTCCTGTGATACGTTAAATGCATTATATTTTCCTGCTAATATATCAGTGTTCAATAAACTGAACATAAATATAATATTTGGCTGGTTTTGTTGATTGAATGACTTTGGGAATTAATAAATATCGATATTGGAGTAAAATCAAATGAAGCTGAGCAGAGCTATATATCGAGAATCGTATCGAATCACCTAATTCTAGATGATAGCCAGCCCTATTATACATACGAGGTACATACAACAAAATTGTCGTATCTCAGCCTGAGCCGTCACTAATGGCCGACCAGCATGTCTTTAGTGGTAGGGGAAACAGGAGAACATGCAAACTCCACACAGTAAGACCCAGGACTCGAACCCCAGACTTTCTTGCTGTGAGGCAAGAGTACCAACCACTGTGCCATGTTGTGTCGCCATGTCTGATTTCAGTAGCTGAAAGGGGGCAAACTTGTCAGCCATATGCGTTTCACCCATCTGTCTCCTATGAAGACATGCTGTCAGTGAAGGAGGAGTAAAAAACAAGCAAAGACGAATGTAGATCATTCTGTTTGTCATTTTTAGTTGAAATGGAGGAACATCCATACTCTTTGCCCAGTGAAAGGGAAGGAAAAGTAACCAAGAAAACTAAAAGGTCCCGGTTATTACATCTTGCTTTAACTCCAGACCTCAGCCTGGTGATGCGCAGAATAAATGTTCACATAACCCAATGAACTGAACCGGTGTTGTGAAGACGGCCAGATTTCCCCCACAACGATGTGAAAGAGCCGATAATTTCAGGAAACAAACATAACAATATATTGCTGCCAATGCAGATTCTACAATCCTGGGGTGTCCTCAGTTTTTCCACCTACATAGTTTGCATTTTAGCTTTACCTTTGTTTAATAAATATTGACCGTGATGAATCTGCTTTTATACTGCTGAGGTTAGATTTGGATCTTTAAATCTAGAACCGAGTAAAGAACTCTGGTTCCAATACATAAAACCTCAGCACTGACAGAGGGTGTACTCTCTTTTTCACATCTGTCCATCACTTTCTACGTTTTCTTTCTTTCAGCTATGTTCCTGCTCTCAGATCTCTCAGGCAACAGGCTTTTCTTCTGGCTTTCCCTCAAACTCAACCTTCCCGCCTCACTCAGAGATTGGCAGAGGTCAGTATTTAACCATTTAAACTCGCACAGACACAAACTCTTGCACAGGGACGCCGGTTTGAAGGATCAGACTGTCCATCATGTCGTCTAGAGGTTATATCTTCTTTGCGCTTGCAGATCTCCACGCGGCAGGGCCTGAAGGCGGACGCAGGCGCTTTGATGTCTTTGTGTGAGAAGACCGATAACGACATCCGCTCCTGCATCAACACGCTACAGGTGCCCGGTAGTTCGCCGAGGAAACCTCTGTCTGCGCAACATTGCATTGCACCGTATTTAGTGTATGTTGTCTGGGCAGTTCCTGCACGGTCGTGGCCTGAAGCAGCTGGACTCCAGGACCATTCAGAGGGTCTCCGTCGGGCAGAAGGACCAGAATAAAGGCTTGTTCTACCTGTGGCAGGAGATCTTCCAGTTGCCACGTACAAAACGGTAAACGGTCTGCACTGTGAGTCGTGTTCCGGACAGCTGGTTGTAGACATGTCGGCGTTTTAAAAGTCTAGCAGAGAACCTGCAGAAGAGCCTGAGATCTTTTCGTTTAGAGGGTCTTTGACTGCAGTTATCTTTGGGTTGAATGTAGATGCAGCAACATTAATATGGGGGGAGCGACTAAACGTTCAGCACTTCTGAAAAGTTTAAATAATTACAGGAAAAACAATTAACTAATACTTTAGGTATTTCACTCAAAATAAGTGAAATGTTTTTTTTTTTTTTTTTGCTACTTTACTGAAGAGCTTGCCTTAAGCTCCTAGTCAATTTAGCAGCTGCAGACAATTCCTGGAAACAAACGTCGAACAGCTTAAAATCAAAATCCAGAAAACCTGAGTGAGTGACCTGGGGCACTACAAAAACGGATCTAAAAACAAGTAAAATGTTCTTAAAATTTGTGTTTTTGTCCTAGATTTGAGCAGGTAAATAAATATTATCTACCAATGGAATCAGTATTTTGACCCCTAAACTAAGATAATTAGATAAACTGCACTTGAAATAAGATGATGGAGATGACTTGTTCCTATTTTAAGTGCAAAAATCTTATTCCATTGGCAGATGATCTTATTTACCTGCTCAAATCAAGGACAGATACACTAATTTTAAGAAAATAGTACTTATTATTAGTTCTGTTTTTGCAGTGGGTGTTTTCGTCCATTTTAAACTAAGTCGTTGGTGTGGATGTAAACAGAGCAATGGCTCCATGCTGCGGCCCAAAAGAAACCGTACCGAGACCTTCTCTTCCAAACAGCCTCTGTGAACACATCGTTTCTTAAACAACAATCTTCTTCTTCTGCTTATCCGGGGTCGGGTCGCGGGGGTAGCAGCTTCAGTAGGGAGGCCCAGACGTCCCTCTCCCCGGCCACTTGGGCCAGCTCCTCAGGAGGAATCCCAAGGCGTTCCCAGGCCAGCCGGGAGACATAGTCCCTCCAGCGTGTCCTGGGTCTTCCCCTGGGCCTCCTCCCGGTGGGACGTGCCCGGAACACCTCACCAGGGAGGCGTCCAGGAGGCATCCTGACCAGATGCACGAGCCACCTCAACTGGCTCCTCTCGACGTGGAGGAGCAGCGGCTCTACTCTGAGTCCTCCCCGGATGACTGAGCTCCTCACCCTATCTCTAAGGGAGAGCCCAGACACACTACGGAGAAAACTCATTTCAGCCGCTTGTATCCGGGATCTCGTTCTTTCGGTCACGACCCAAAGCTCGTGACCATAGATGAGGGTAGGAACGTAGATCGACCGGTAAATCGGCTCTCTTCACCACAACATATCGATCTCTCCCTCTTTCATGAACACTCATCTGATTTATTTATTTGTTTAAGTAAGATTTTGCATGCCGAGTTTAATGTTGAGCAAGTAAAGTCCTCTTTTTGGTTTTTTTTTTTTTTTTTTTACCAGTCTGTGCTTTTGAACTCATTATTTTGGCCCATGTGACAAAAATTTGTGATGCCACCGCTTTATTTCTGCCTTTCTAAATTTGTCAAAGTTGGGAAATAAATTTTTAAGTGTAATTGTGCCATTTTTGTTCTCTAATTATGACAGAACTTGGGATGAGATCTTGAAATCTATATCAGGAAGGCATTTAGAGTCGTTTTCACACCTGATAGTCCGGTTAGACTCGGTGCGATTGGGCACAAAATTACAGATTTTCAGCTGGTGCGGTTTGCTTTCGCGCTGCCTTTTATCAAACAAACCAAACCTTATGACCAACCTGTTCAACTCGTCGCCTGTGGGGGGCGCTGCACCATGAAATACAGAAGAAAAGAGGTTGATCGGCAGCACAGCTTCCTTTAGCGGGAAAATGTAAAGAAAATAGACTGGCTTCAGCTTTTAGCCGTGTGGTTGCAGGGCCCAAGTTTGTTTTTTGGTCCGCATCGTAGTTCGATTGCAAATCCACACCTCCCCAAACGAGCCAAACTTTCTGAGCGAGCGAACCAGAGTCCGATTAAAGCAGACTAAAGGGGGCTTGTGTAAATGCACTCTTAGGTGTCTCCCCTTTTTTCTACGGCTTTCTTCACCAAACTGAGCTCTGACTTACGGATTATAATGAGAAAATAACGCGACTGGCTGTTGGTTTCATATTAAAAAAATTAAGCAGGTTATATTATATCGCTATACATCATTTTAGGGAAATTATTACCATTCATTGTCGACGTTTGAAGATAAAATGTCAGAAATTATGAACACTACCAGGCTACACTGCAAAAACAGAACTAAAAATAAGTAAAAAAAATTCTTGAAATTAGTGCGTTTGTCCTTGATTTGAGCAGGTAAATACGATTATGAATGAATAAATGAAAACTTTATTGTCATTGTCACAAGAACAACGAAATTTAAAAAGTGCCATCGATCCGTGCATATGTTTAAAAAAACAATAATAAATAAATAATAAATAAATCTCTGTCCCTCAATTTACACACAATATAAGAAATAAATAACAAATAACTGATAAAAACAACTAAAAAAAATTAAAAATAGCACATTGTCACACACATCAGACATGATAATTAATGGTTATTTTTGGTTGCATTTAGTTTTGTTATTGCTGCCAATAGAATGAGTATTTTGACCCCTAAAATAAGATAATTAGATATACTGCACTTGAAATAAGATGATGGAGATGAGTTGTTCCTATTTTAAGTGCATAAATCTTATTCCATTGGCAGATCATCTTATTTACCAGCTCAAATCAAGGATAAATGCGCTAATTTCAAGAAAATTTTAGTTATTTTTAGTACCGTTTTTGCAGTGTAACATTTTTATTTTTTATTTTCTTACTCTGTTTGTTTTAGCAAATGCTGTGAAATGTTTCCATTTTGTGCTTTTGACCTGTTAAAGCAGAAGTGTTGCGACACAACAAGCAGCACAATCAGAAGCGCCTCAACACAAGTGTGCAGACCTGTAGGCAGCAGTGAATCTGGTTTTTAATTTTTAAAATCAATTATGAAGCCTCCCGAGATGCCGTTTTTTTGTTTTGTTTTTTTTTTCCCCCATGCTGTTTGTGTAAAGATGGTTTTGTGTTTACCAGAAAACGTATCGGCGAAGCCTTTGAGGAGGCCCCGGGCTCAGGAGGCGGGTTCCAGCGGTTCCAGCACATCCTGCACCTCGCTTCATCAAGTGGAGAATATGAAAAGGTCTCTCAGGTAATAAACCGCGCCTGCTTCTCCACGACGTTTTCTCCTTCAGTTTCTGCACCGAGGATCCTCCAAACGACTCTCCTCCGTCCTCCAGGGCCTCTATGAGAACTATTTGTCCATGCGAGTGAGGGACCCCAACCTGCAGAGCGTGTGCGAGGCTCTGGATTGGCTGACGTTCTCCGACAGGCTGACCCAAACGATTCTGCACGGGCAGAACTTCACGCTGATGAGATACCTGCCCTTCCTGTCGGTGACGTTCCACTTCCTGTTCGCCCACACCCACGTGCCCCGCATCAGCTACCCTCACAGCCAACACGAGGTACCGGCCGTCTGCATGGATCTGGGAGGTTTAACGGAACGTGGAGCAAAGCGGGGAAGTTTTTTTTAACTGTGTCGTCTCCAGGCCTCGACGCGGCTCCTCAGCAGCGGGAACGCTTTGTCCACCATGTTGGCTGACATCCCTGCGGGCATCAGAGCGAGGATCGGCCAGCTGAGCCTGACTCTTGACGTTCTCACGCTGCTTCTTGACATCATCTGCCCGAAGCTACGACCTGTAGGTTAAAAGCATTTGTTGGGGTCTTATATTAGAAAAAAATAAAAATAAAAAGGTTAAATTAAAATCAGTTATGAACTTTTTTTCCTCTGACAGCCAGGCCTTATTATTCAAATTCATTGTAGAAGATGGCAGGTGTGACCTCATGAAGCCTAAATGGATCAAAGGGTCGTTTCAACAATGGTTTCCAATTTTTAAAATCACGTTTTTTTTATTCATTACTTTTTCCTGTTCACTGTTTCCTGATTATCTAAGATCGGGTCAGCCACCTCCTCCAGCTCATTCTGGGGGATTTATTGTCCCTCCAGCCGGTTCTGGGGGATTTTGACAAAAATCAAAATTGCGATTATATTTCAGCGATTTAATTTTGTCTTCTCTCTGCTTTAACCACAAGTTACAAAAATGGCCTGTAGAAAAGGATGCTTTTTAACAAGGACTATTTAAAACAAGTTTTTATTAAACAGAATATTATTTTTCAAGAGAATGGGCTTAATTGAGTTGGACATCAGTCCAACAAACAAGTCTACAAACAGTTTGGCCAGAACTTAATGCTATGGTGAGATTTCTGAAACGTTCTGCTATAAAAGTATTGATTATATAAACTCTAAAACAAGTAATAAATTAGTTTATCTCACTGCTGCAGCTCTGTGGAGGCAAACCCACTTTAAACGTAGAAGGATGCGTCTAATCCAGTAATTGTTACATAGCCAAAAATCGCAGACACCTGCGACTTGGAAATGCCGATTTTTAAAATTGCAATTTACATTGCAAATTCGGTTAAATGTTCTGCTCTTCCGTTTAGCTCATTTTGGCCGCTTATGTCCAGGATGTTGTTCTTTCGGACACGATCCGTATCTCGTGACCACAGGTGAGGCTCGGAAAGTAGACGGGCCGGTAAATCGAGAGCTTTGCTTTTTGGCTCTGCTCTTTCTTCAGCACAGCAGACTGGCTCAGCGCCCGCATTGCTGCAGCTGCAGCCCCAATTCACTCCTGTAACGCATAATTATATATTTATTTACATTTTTAGTTAAATCTTACAAGGCAAGGCAAATTTATTTATATAGCACAATTCAGTACAGAGACAATGCAAAGTGCTTTACATGATTAAAATATAGGAATAAAAGCAAGTAGGGATAGAATGTAGAAACAAAAAAAAGAACATTTAAAAACATTAAAACAGTTTAACTTGAACATTCAAAGACAATTTTAAACAAATGTGTTTTTAATCTCGATTTAAAGGAACTCAGGCTTTCAGCACTTTTACAGTTTTCTGGAAGTTTGTTCCAGATAAGTGGAGCATAGGAACTAAATGCTGCTTCTCCGTGTTTAGTTCTGGTTCTAGGTATGCAGAGCAGGCTGGAGCCAGAAGACCTTAGTGGTCTGGAGGGTTGATACACTGATAACAAGTCTGTGATGTATTTAGGTGCTAAGCCATTTAAGGATTTATAGACTAACAGAAGTATTTTAAAGTCTATTCTCTGAGATTCAGGGAGCCAGTGTAAGGACTTTAGAACTGGGGTGATGTTCTCTACTTTCTTAGTCTTAGTGAGGACACGGGCAGCAGCGTTCTGGATCAGCTGCAGCTGTCTGATCCACTTTTTAGGCAGACCTGTGAAGACACCGTTGCAGTAATCTATTCTACTAAATATAAACGCATGGATTAGTTTTTCCAGATCCTGCTGAGACATCAGTCCTTTAATCCTGGAAAAGTTCATCAGGTGATAGAAAGCCGACCTTGTAACTGTCTTTAGATGCTTTTGGAGGTTCAGGTCTGAGTCCATCACTACTCCCAGATTTCGGACCTGATCAGTGGTTTCTAGCTGAAGCAGCTGAAGCTGTGTGCTAACTTCTGATCTCTCCTCTATTGGTCCAAAAATTATTGCTTCTGTTTTGTTTTTATTCAACTGAAGAAAATTTTGGCACATCCAGGCATTGATTTCTTCTAGGCATTTCCTCAGTGCTTGAACTTACAGGACATGCATCACCTTTTCACATTTAAAAACAATGGAAGAATGATCCATCATCCTCTCGTTTTATCTTTAATACCACACCAACCTGCCGTTTTAACAGCCTCGGTTTCTTCCAGGTGAATCCGCAGCTGTTCAGCAGCAGGGAGAAGGAACAGATGCGCGAGCTGATCAACACCATGCTGGCCTACAACCTCGCGTACAGGCAGGACCGCACACCTGAGGGGCAGTACACCTACGTGCTGGAGCCGTGAGTATGCGCACGCAGCCCGCCGTCCGCCCAGCGGATGTGTGTCGTTTTGGGGTGTTGAAGGTCACTGCTCCGGTCCACATAACGGCTTAGAGAATAATCCCCTTATTACCTGATGGGTGTGTGTGTGTGTGTGTGTGGTGTCAGAGCAAGGTAGCAAACAGCAAAGCCCTCACTGCTGTGCTGGAGTCGGATTGACCAACGATGGAGGAATTAAACACTCATAGAGCAGAAATGTGTTAGAATAGAGTCGGATCTGGACTTTCAGTTCACCTTTAGGACCTTTTATTTACCTTCCACCCGTATCGCATTGTCTCCTGAGCCCACCTGAGACTGGGAGTTTTGTCAGACCGTGTTTCCTCAAGCATGCCGGCACAGGCTGAAGGTGAGGCGGGCGTCCAGGACGGCTCCTTCCTGCAGGCGCGCTGCGATAAGGTGCTGGTCACCAACGACTGGGGCCTGCCGCTGGTTTTAGCTCTGCTGCTGCTGCTCCTGCTCTACGCCTTCCTGTACCTGCCCTCGCTGGCGCACCACAACACCACCCTCTGACTGATTCTTGGGGGGAAAGGTGGAGAAAGGCCAGTTTGGAAATAAGCGTTTAAAGTCACGGACAGCCTAAAGGTTTGCTACACGTGGGAATGTTTGATCGGACCGCTCTTTTTCCCGGATCCACTCGGTCAGATTCTGGTGGAATCATGATTATAAGACTAATTTTAGATGCTGTGAGTATCACAAAGCTTTTAATCCCTCGAACTGTTTTTTTGGATTGAGGTTCTGCATCTACCTGTGAACTCACTCCTGTATATGCCATAACTTTTTCTGTTGTTTTTATTTACCTAACTTTTGAAGAGTTGGTATAAAGAGAAGCATCTAGAAAAAAAATAGGGATGCCCGATGTATCGGCATAAACATTGGTATTGGAAAGTTTTTTGTTTTTTTTTTCATGTCGGTATTGGGCTATTATAAACTTTATTTCCATCTTGTTGCTGTTTCTGCATGCATTTCCTAGGAGGGGTGGGGGGGGGGGGGTGACCATGTGACAGTGATGCAGCGCAGGATTGTGATTACTTATGTCACAAGGGAAGGGAAATATATTAGAATATATATAATGTCTGTAAATATTGGTTATTGGCCATAACAGCAATATTAATATTGACATATTGACCCAAACTTTCATATCAGTGCACTTTCTATAAAAAATGTAAATCAAGTTCTTGGTGTCAGAGTTCCTAGCTAGTTTGGAAAAGTTTGGACTTTGCTTTTATAATTTTTCAGGTCTTGATAACTATGAAAAAAATAACATGAAACATGGAAAAAGGTGGGATTTTTTCAAACTTTATTCCTTCTTTCATTTTCTAAAGGACTAATGTCTATTAAGGCTGCCAGTAGTTTTTGATTTATATTAAATTGGCATGTTTACTTTCTTTTAAAAAATATTTCCACCAGGATTTTAGTTTTATACTTACTGCCTGAAACAGGGTTCCCACACAGTACTCAAAAGTCTGGAATAGTTTTTTTTTATTATTATTTTCTACTATGGAAAAAAACCCGTTAAATATGAACAGAATTTCAAATTTATTTTTTCTCCTGGACTTTTTTTATTTCTTCTGTTCCGATGGCAAAATCTAATAAATAATAATTGGGGAATATTTTCCTCTGAATTATAGGTAAATTATGTACTTTAACTTTCTTCTCATTTGTATTTTGGGGTTTGACTTACTGCACCCTCATTAAAAAAAACAACAATAATAGTCCCTTAAATGCCTAAATTTATATCATTTGTTTTTGCTAGATGTTAAATTAATCAAAGATCATAAATTTAAACATTGTACCTAATGCTAGTGTAAATGTAGGTATGATGCTAATTAGCGACTCTAGGTATTTAAGGAATTAAACTTTTCAATCCCAGCAGGGTCCTCAACAGGAGTTTTTTCTCTCTCGGCCTAACGGGTGGTGGTGGTGGGGGGGGGGGGGGGGGACTGGACTGGTGGGTCGTTTTACTGCTTCTCTGGATGCATTCCTGCAGCATACAGTTGCGTAGTGCAGCTCCAAGGGGTCTGTTCGTCAGGCTAATAACTGCTAGCATTAGCTTATGTTGTTATCAGGAGGTTTATAGCTGCGCTGATGCACGTTCAACAGCTTTACTGACTTTTTTATGTTGCTCTCCAACATCCGTGTCGTACTGACTGTAAATGACCGTAACAGTCTAATTTAAGCGTAACTTTGACAACTTCAAGCGTAGCGCTCCATTACGCTGGAATGCGCTGGCGAGAACCCTGCCCATTGCCCACTGCGTTAACTATCATATTGATGCAGCTGTTGCTCAAGTAAGACCTTAAAATTGAGTCAAGATATTTTTGTTAACCATTGCTTTTTCATTGTTCGTGTTTTAAATGAAACTAAATACGGCAAAACCCCTTTACTCCACAGTCTCATGAGCTCCTAGCGCCCTTGTCGCAATATGAAATCAGTGTTATTATGTTTTTAAACTATCACTATTTTTCGTTAGTGTTTCAAATACAGCTAAATACTGAAAAATCCCTTCACTGCACTGTCCCAGACAATTTGAAATATTGTATTACATTCTGTAATTATTTATTCATCATTACCGGTATTTATACAAATTTTCTTCGTAATCTATAGTAATCATCTGATTCAGAACTAGACAATTAAAATGCAAATATACAAATAAATACATTAACATTTTCTACATCTGACGTACCCAAATAATACGCGTTACTAATTATTACTAGTATTATTTTTTTTCCATTCCTTAATGGTCCAGTGTTGCTAAAAAGCTGCAAACCTAAAATCTGACCACTAGATGGTATGAAAGCACTTCTAATAGGTTTCTTGGTGTGAGAGGTAAACGTCTCAACCAACATTTGTATATCCCTTCACCACCTTGGCTGTTTTTGCAACCAAACAGGTATGAAGCTAATTAGCATCACTCGTCTGTAAGACGTTAAAAAAAGGATTTACATTAACTGATCGCTACTACAGGACTTATTTACAAGTTTTTGTAATCCCAGCAGATGTGATTCAGCCTAGATGTCAAACAAGCAGTAAAATGACCCTGAAAATTTGTATGATGGTTAAATTTTGGGGTGTTTGTTGTCACCCTTCAGCGTTCTCCCTGGGTGTTATCATGTTTTAAGGTTCGTTCTGTGTGTGTACAGGCGCGTCGAGGACGTGGCGAGGTTTCCGGGCTTGCCGCCGCGTCGGCAGCTGACGTATCAGGCCAAACAGACCATCAGCAGAGAGATGGAGCAGGAGAGGATGAGGAGAGCTGAGCAGACGATGCTGCAGAGGAACCCTGTGGCGGTGAGATGCCAAAGCCTGGTCAATCAGGACCAAACAGGAGGAATATTTAACAGTATTCATCATGTGCCTCATGTGTTTGTTGTGCAGAAAGAGGAAGAAAAAAAGAGTGCTGTTCCAAAACAAAGCAGGAACCATCAGCAGAGGTTGGAGAACATTGTGAAACAGGCCATAGTGGAGACCAGGGTGAGACACAGAAAAACACTTAATGCTTTTAATTTGAAGAAATGTGGGCTTCGTCTGGCAGCTGAAGTTCAGAAAAAGGAAACAAAAACTGGATCATGTGTCTGATTTTACACGTTATGCTGGTTATTAATGAGAGTGGGGGATTGATTCGTTCTGCTGTCGAGGCTTGTTTGGACAACAAGAACCGTTTCCAAGTACCAGAGTAGTTACGGAGACATTTTTAACCCCCCTGTGTGTCTGCTGATTTTCCCCCGAGCAAAGTTAGATTACCAGGGTTCAGGGTAGGGAGGGAGGACCAAGGATGGGCATTTATTGTTTCCATGTCCTCAGGCCAACAATAAAGTCCAGTTAAAGGTGAAAACCCTGGCAGAATTGATGCCGTGACTATTTTCTCCTCTGTTGATTACATAAGAGCATCAGTAAATATTATTAAATTAGAAAATATGTGTAGTTTAGTGATAAAAATCACACTTTTTTTAATGAACTGTAATTGGTGTCCTGTAGAGGCCGTTTTTAAATTGTCTTGTTTTGTGGTGCTGTTACTGAAGCGACATTCAGTCACAGTTTTACAGTTTCCTGAAAACATGACAAAAAAGTTGTTATTGTAATTAGCTGAATTTGTACCACACTTTACATTTTTTTAATCTCAAAGTGCTAAAAACACAGAGCAGCTATAAACACTGTAAAGTCTTTTAAAGATGGATGCTCATCTTACAGCCATGTGTGCAGAAAAAGGGAACAAAACATGCGATAAAAGTAATATTTGACCACAACTGTTGCCATTACCAACAACACAGAAAGATTTTGGGTGATTTATTTCATTTTTTTTCGCCTTTTAGTTGTTATTCCACTGTTTAAAAATTCAGTAATGCTGAAAAACTGCCAAATACTGAAAGTCAAAGTTGTCTTTTAAAAAAAAAGCTTCAGAACCAGCATTTTTAAAAATTAATCCCATAAAATCTAAATAAACCGAGGTGAAGTTTAGATAATTTTGGTCAGGACAGAGTTAAACTGCTTTAGCCGGCAGTAAGAACGACCTCAACCCGTTGTGGATCATTAACAGAGTCTGAGTCTGTTTCCTCTCCTCTGCTCCCGTTTCATGGGTTAGAAAACAAGAAAGTCCGAGTTGGTGAAATCCTCCTAAACTTTCTGACAGGTTCACCTTTCTGTGGAGTTTATATGGCGGCAGAATCTGCAGCTATAGTTTTATTTGAAAGTGTGGAAATAGTTTTTTTTTCTCATCTTTCAGGTCTGAGTAAATAATGAGAAGGAGACAGCTGAGATTTTAAACTTTTATGTCTTATCCTGCTTTCTGAGAGATGATAATCTGCATTTATTTTGGACCCTCAAACCACAATTTGATTCAGAAATTAAAAAAAGGACCATCTTCCTGCTTTTTGGCCTCGAGACTTTTAATCAGGTCTGGTTATTAGATTTCTGTGGCTATTTTTTTGACTCTCTTTCCTGTTTCAAATAATTTTTTACAAATACGGCTCCAAAAATTAGAATATACATAAATGTGACTAATTATGACAGCAAACAGACTTAAATAGGAGGCAACCAGACTTTTGTTCGGTTCTTTCTGAAAACGTTTGAGCTCCTATCCAGGAGTCTGTCAGTTCTGGTGGCTCGCTCTGACCAGCCTATAGTTGGAGCGCTGCTGTTTTTTAAGGACATGGAAAGGAAGAAAAAACTGAAGGAAAGTCCGGTTGCCTCTGATTTAAACCTGTTTGCTGTTGCAATGACCCCGATAACTGAGAATTTGCATGGCCTGTGACCCGTTATGAAAAATTAACTTTATGCACGTTTCTGTACTTCCATTTTGGTCTCTACTGCTTCTACACCAAAATGGTCCAAACTTTTCATCATGTGGGCCAAAATTGTCTGGTCAAAAGTACTCGAGGGCCAAAAAATGGAAACAAAAAAACAAACTAAAATAAAAAGAAAAATGTCCTTATACCGCCTGCACAAATTATGATAATGCACTATTTTAATTAAACAAATTTGTGACATTTTATGTATGAAAGGGATGTGTAAATTCAAATTTTAAAAGGGGTTTTGCATCTTTTGTCGTATTAAAAGATGGCCATCCCTTTTGCAAATTTCCTGATTTAATTTTTTTGTCTGTTCTCTGCAGTAGCAACAGGACCTCAGGCAGCCTTCCTTTGAAAACAGTCGCTGTATTTAGCCAATTTTTAAAAATGACTTAAAAGTCAACTATGGTGCTCTAAAGTCTGCATTTGATTAAAAGTCATGAACAAATGTGGTCCTATTTATACTAAGAAATTAAAGATACTTTGTGTGGTACAAAACATTTTCCATTGTAAGAATATGTTTACTTATCTGTAACAATCTTGCCCTAAATAAAAATAAAAAGTCTCCATCTGTATTACTCGCTTGTGCTGGTGCATCATATTAAAGCAACTGAGCATGGCACCAGTCAACGTACGGTATATTAAGACTTTTAAAGCCTTAAAACCAAAGCTTAGGAGTCTTATATTCACGTTTCCTACCTGCACTCCACACAAAGTACAGTTATGTGCAATGTGCAGTTCGCTTATTCTAAATGTTTAAAGGAACAATAAGTAATACTGACACATAGTGTTGTGAAACAGAACACTAGGTTGGGAACCCTGGGAACTCTCATGTGATTGGCTGAGTAACCAGGAAGTAAACACGGATTACACACTGAACAGAAGTCATTACAGACTGTACCTCTAGGTTTGAAAGGAGAAAAACTTGACTAAGACATTGTTGATGATCGTTTATAGGGAATGTTAGTTCCACCCCATGTGACAAATGAGAATGATTTAGGTTGATTTTACAGTAAATTTCTTATAGCTCCTTTTCAAAGGATGCATAATAGGTCCCCTTTAAAAGGTTCAATATATTTTCTCACTCATTTCAGAAAGTGAAACTCTTGCGTTAGATTCATTACGCATGGAGTAAATATTTCAAGCCTTTATTTCTTGTTAATCTGCTTGATTCTAGATTGCAGATGACAAAAAACTAAAATTCTGTGCCCCAGAAAATTTGAATATTACATAAATCAATGTAAAATGATCAGTAAATAAATAATATTATAACAAGAAATGTCAGGCTTCTGAAAAGTTAGTTCTTTTCTTGGCACTCAATGTTTGGTCTGAGCTCCTTTTGCATGAGTTCCTGCATCATTGGAGGCAATCAGCCTGTGGTTCTGCTGAGGTGTTCAGGAAGCCCAGGTTGTTCTGGTAGCGCCATTCAGGTCATCTGCATCTCTTGTCTTCCTCTGAACAACGATACTCTATCGATCCTCTATGCAGTTGAGGTCAGGCCAGTCTGCTGGCCAATCCAGAACAGGAATACTGAGGTCATTGGCCCAACTTTTGGAAAATAAAATCAGCATCTCCATAAAACTTGTCAGCAGAGAGAAGTATGAAGTGCTGTAAAACGTCCTCGTAGGCTGATTGGACGTCAGAAAACCTAGCGGACCAGAACCAGCAGGTGACGTGGCACTCCACACACTGCAAAAATGGAACTTAAAATAAGTAAAATGTTCTTGAAATGATTGTATTTTCCTTGATTTGAGCAGGTAAATAAGATGATTTGCCAATAGAATAGGATTTTTCCACTTAAAATAGGAACAATTCATCTCCATAGTCCTATTTCAAGTGCAGTATATCTAATTATCTTATTTCAGGGGTAAAAATACTCCTTCCATTGGCAGATAATCTTATTTACCTGCTCAAATCTAGGACAAAAACACAAATTTTAAGAAAGTTTTTACTTATTTTTAGATCCGATTTTGCAGTGCATCGTCCCTGACTTTGGAAATGTTACATTGGGCTGCAAGCAACGTGGATTCTGAGCCTCTCGAGACTCTGAAACCTTATTTTCCAAATGAAATGCAAACTTACTTTGTTTTAAAAAGAGGACTTTGGACCAATGAGCAACGGTCCAATTGTTTTTTTGTTTTTTTTGTTCAATTTAATCCTTAGTTCATGAAACTAAATGTTCTACATTTTGAGACATAGCTGCTCTAAGTCTGTCCAGATGGAGGTAAAGCAGTAAAAATGACCCTTCACCACACTGCCCAATCAGAAGCCGGCTATTTTTATGCTATTTTTAATGGTGTTTTAATAGTTCAGTAATGACGTGATCGAGCCTCTCGAGGGCAGAAATGGGGATAACGAGGAGCCGCTGGGATTTTACAGTCCCCTGATTGTGAAATGAGGCTAATAAAAAATGGCGGCGTGCATAAATGTTCATTGATACCGACCTCTTTTACTTCCTTCTCACGTCACTTAACCCCCTCCTCGTATTCTGTTTGTGTTTTGCAGCCAGAGGTGGATTTCTTCGGCCGAGCCGTCGCCCCCAAATCTCAGAAGTCAGAGCAGTCTTCAGACTCAGGTACTGTAGGCAACGAGCGCAAAGACACATAACTGTGGCTTCATTTATTCAAGCCCCGAGGGACGGAGCAGGCCTTCGCCACCAGAGCTGATAAAAGATGTTATGGTTCTAATTTAGCGCTCATGTAGGCTGCAAACTCACCAGAGGTATGACATTACAGGTCATTTTTCAGCCCGGACAGCATCAGAGACATTTTTAAAAATATGCACATCCAAAAATAAAATCCATTTTATGTAATTTTATTATCCAAATTAGATTAGTGTACTCTGTGCTGCTGTATACTTGCAGAATCCTGATGAAAATATTATGAGGACTATTGTTTCAGCTGCTGTCTTTAACACCTTTATTTGCTGAATAGCTCAGTTTTAGCAATACTGGCAACTTCTCTCTGCAGTTATCCAACCACGCGGAGTTATTTTTTTATTTTTTTAAGAATCGAGCGTACACAAGGCCCAGATTCTGCAACAGTGGCAATTAAAAGTGTACCCATTAAAGCTGCTAACTTCCCAGAAAACCATCAATCAGTAGGGTAATTAGGGTGGAAAAGCAAAGCTGGAGCGCTTTGTAGGTCAGAGTAGGAACAACAGCCAGATTCTGTGGAAAAAAAAAACAGCCGCTGCTCCAAATCCCGCGTGTCCTTCTGCCCTTGCTGATTACCGAGAGCGCGGTCTGAGTACATTTTATATGCTGGTGTCCTCCAAGGACACGTCGCTTTCTGCCGTGTAATTATCAGTGTCCTGTTAGGTTTTTATGCTAAACTTAAGCCTCGTGTTTCATTCTGCTTTTATTCTGCGTTTTAGATGCAGGATGCAGCTGTTTTCTGTAATAAAAAAAAACCTGTAAGACACAAAGCAGTTAGGGACACAATCTTGATCCAAAGGAGAGTTTTTGGACTTGCATTAAAGCTGCAGAGTCATCCAGATCAATCCTGATTTACTCCATACACACTAAAGGGGAAGCTCTCCGATGTGAACTTCTATTCAGTATTAATTGACACTCAGATTTGATTTTATTACAATGTGACATGTAATTATTTTTGTAATATTTTGAGGGTTTATTGTGACACCAAACTTTATCTTGGTATCATAAATTACAGTTGAAATGCTGTTGAATGCATACATGTAGAAAAGGGCAAAGTTAACCAGATTTCTGCAATCATAAAAAAAATTTTAGTCTGTCTTTTGTTTTGTCGCTCTTCAAAACCTTTACAAAGTAAACTCACTCTGACAAGAAAAAAAAGTTGATGTTAAAAGAAAACCTGAATGAACAAAATGCCATTTGTTTATCAGGATGTTAGTTTTTTTTTTTTTTGTCATCTTATGCCTTTTAAATTAAAAATTGAAGTCCTTGATCAACTTGATCATCAGCAAGTGTGAAAGCAGAAGCTGTGACGGCCCAGACCTCAAACTGAATATAGTGGGACCCTCAGGAAGCTGCGCAGAAACAAATGTCTGCAATCCTCAGCTAACTGAAGCAATACCACCAACACATCACGATATTTACTGTTATCACCACCACAACATCTTCTATTCTTCTGATTTTTTTTTTAGTCCCTTTGATAAGCTACGGTTTACTTTGTCACGCAGGCCAGAGTCAATGTTCAAACGATCCGTTTCCTCTCCCCGCAGGCGAGAAGTGCGCCGTCCTGGCGATGGGAACGGCCGTGGGCAACAGCGACGTGTGGTTCCGGTTCAACGAGGGCATGTCCAACGCGGTCAGACGCAACATTTACATCAGAGAGCTGCTATAGCGCACCTGCTGCACAAATGGATTCGACATGGACGCGCTCCGTTAATTCAAAACAGTCTTTATTTGGATCGACGGTGCAAAGAGCCAATAAAAAGGACATTGCTTTGAACCCAAAGGAAAGATGCTCAGTGTTGGACCACACACCCCGACACACACGGCAAGCAACAGCATTCAGGAAAGTCCAAAATAAATAAACATAAAAGCAACAATGTGTTCGAGAGGGAGTGATTTAGTGCAGCATGGCTGTGTGGGAGTGCATGTTTATGTTTTTTTTTTTTATTATATTCATTGGTGACTGGTTGGTGTGTGTGTGGCCATTAGAGGATCACACACTTGCCCTTTTCCACCCAGGGGTTGGCGCGCATCAGCTCCGGGTTCAGAAACGGATCTTCACAAACGCAGCCTTCGATCCACTTCACCAGCCTGCAGACACAAACCACCGTCACCGCGAGCACGTTTAATCCCACCGGCAGGCCGAGAGGGCGCCGCTCCACTCACTCTGTTACGGTGATGGAGGATTTCTCTCTGTTGATCGCCAGCTGATACTGAAGGCTCTCCACCTCTCGCTTCATCTGTGGGACGTCCAACTCCGCCATGGTGCGGCTGCTGCCGTCCACACGCAAAAAAAATAAAACAAAAAAACATCAAACATGAGACGCTTAAATATTTAAAACACAGAAAGCGTGTAACAAAGTTCTGCAAACCCTTTGAATCGTTCTGCATTTTTTCCACATTATTGCCACAGTATTTAGAGATAGGGAGCTAAATCGTACTAATAAAAATCTGAAAAGTGTGGCATGCATGTTTAATTTGGCATATGCGCCTTCTAGCTTTGTCTGGGGACCTACATTTTTTTTTTTTTTTTTGGCCGTTCCTTTTTCCAGAACAGCTGAAGTTCTGTCAGACTGGGTTGCAATCTGTGTGTTTCTACAATAAAAACATCACACTGTGAGTTTGCATTTGAATCACTCCCATCTTCCTCGTCTGGTCCGACTGACCCGAGACGGCGCCGCTGAGGATGCGTCATCCTTCAGGTGATCGTCTGCTGGGTGACGGATTTTCAGCTAAGACCTGTCAGAGAGTCGCCTTGCTGGAGGCTATAGTTAAGTCCCAAATCATCCATAGCCCTGGCAGATTTAAATTTAAAAGTTTAAAAGTAAACTTCCAGTTTTTTTTCTGACTGGAAGTAATGTTAAGGTTTTGGGGGGTGACCCGTTCAGAGGACCGACTAGAGATGGATTCATAGAGAATCCATGGAGGGAGTAAAGACAACAAGGCCTTCCAACGTCAAAATACCCGTGAAACATATTGGGGGTAAAATTATTGAATGATTAAATAAATAAGACTCAAGGAATCTGGAATTCATTCTGTTAATTAGTAAGTAATGACTTATTTAGAGCTATAAACTTGATGTGCCACAGAGGCCCATTCATCTTACTCTTCAAAGTGGGTAAGAAAAGTTGTCAATCTTTGTAAGTCAGGTAATGGTTGCAAGAAAATGTTTTACTCGCCTAAGCTTGCACATATCTATAATAAGAGCCTGTGGCATTCGTCGCGTCCTGATGCCACAACCAAACAAAATGCAGGAAACCATCTCAATGTTTTTGGGGTTGGGTGAAAGCATCGACTGCAGATGCATAAACGCAGCAGAGAACTTATTCAAAGCGTAACGGACCTGGCTGCATGGACATGGTTTACAATATGTAGATTAGCAGGGGAAATGTAAACGCGTGGACTTTCACAGGAGCCGTGTGCTGTTTTCAGGTCGGACTTAAATATAAAGGTGATTAAAAACGCCCAGGAGGGTCTGGTTTTAAACGGGATGCTTATGTGGAAAAGAACCTCACTCCCACAGTTCAGAGCAGTGGGGGGGGGTCTGTGTTCTCTTTCAGAGGCCCAGGGAACCTTGGAGTGCATTGCATCGTGAACCGTTTGTAATATGAGAACTTGCTAAATTAAGGTTTTGTGGGTATTTCATGAAAGATCGGTTTTCCACAAACCTCTCAGTCGCCAGCCAGACCTGAATCCTTTAAAACCCTTTGAGCTGAAGCGAAGAGAGCGTACAAGATACTGTAAACTAACTATTAAATATTCCTGGAAAGGGCTTTAGGGTATAATATCAGCAGGGATGCCAGTCATATTGGCATTTACTTGATTTTTCCCCCTCTTAAAGTGATTTTCCACACTACAACGTTTTTTATATTACATTTTACACGTCTAGAGGTGAGGGATATATGTAGGCTCTGTATATGCTGTTGGAAACATTATTTTAATTCAGTTGAATCTTCTGGAGAACATTTATAGCCCTGGTGATCGTACTAAGAGCCACTTGCATGATAAATAAAATATCACCAAAGAAAATACTGCCGAAATGTTAAATAAGTCACGGATTTCTCTACATCTGGAGGTCTTTCTTTTTTTAATCAGTGCTCATAAAGGTCATTTCCTGTGTTTCTGTATGGGCTACTAGTCTTGAGCCATAATTCATAGGCTTATAACTCAACCTATAAAATATTTATACCAGAAGGCTCAGCACTATAATCCCCGTTTAGAGGCACGCAGTGGCTTTAATCCACTATATTATATTTAATATCATCCAACGGCATTATTTTTCATTTGAATTACTAAAAATAAATTCTGCCTTATCACAGAGGATACTGCAGTCGTGATAAACTGGAGTTTACAGAAACCATGGATCAGCTCAGCCCTCCTGTTTGTAAGCTTCATCATCATCATCATCATCATCATCATCACATCTTTTTAATGGATCCGTGTGGGTCGGCTTGTTGATTTCTGCGCCAGTATCCAGAGGAAGGCCTCTGTGATTTAATCAGGTCTCCATCCCCCACAGAAAGCGGAGATGTTTTCCATGGTTTCCTGCAGAGACGCTTGTTGGCTGCGCTGTGGGCGCAGGGGGAGGCCGGGGATAAACCTCAGCATCACACGCTGATGTATCGCGATAATAATGGAGGAAAAAGCCTCCAGCCCGGGGAGGCGGCCAGCCTTACCTTCAGGCCTGCCGGTGAGGACCGGTGGATGGAGGAGGATGCTGGCCGGGCTTCAGCGGCGACAGTGTCCGCTCAGGGGGTGCTTCTCTCCGGCTACGGCGAAGGAAGAGGAAGCGGAGGCGGCGTTGCGTTGCGCGTCTCTGGGTCGGTCGGTCGCTCGGCACTCCCCTGCGCTCCTCTGTGGCAGCGACTGGATGCTGGATGCGCAGGCTGAGAGTGAGAGAGAGACCGCCGCCTGGTTTGACTGTCAAACGAGGCTCAGCAGTCAGGACACCTGTATGCAAATCCCGGCTGCGCCAGGAAAGGCAGGCAAATCAAGGCGTGATCCGCAGGGAGGACCGGTTCTCTTCTAATGAGGCTGATAATACAGGACAGGTTCCCAGAGACCAACCGGATAATGAGAACCAGACCCTCCTATTATATATATATATATATATATATATATATATATATATATATATATATATATATATATATATATATATATATATATATATATATGAGCATTTGTGAGGTCAGACACTGATGTTGGACGAGAAGGCCTATCTATTTTTTTTTCAAGCTGTATGCAAACGAAATTTCGTTCTGTACGCACTTTGTGCATACAAAATGATTATAAAGATATCTATCTATTTATCTATCTATCTATCTATCTATCTATCTATCTATCTATCTATCTATCTATCTATCTATCTATCTATCTATCTATCTATCTATCTATCTATCTATCTATCTCCCCTTTGCCACTCTGTTACCCTAAAGCCGGGCATACACTGTACGAGTTTTTGCCCTTTTTGGGCTGATTCTTCTGTTGTGCAAGAATCTTTTTGGATCGGACCTAGGTTCACCTCAGGCCACCATGGCCCCCCCATGCCATGTCCTGGCCAGTGTAAATTGTAGGCAACCACTCTCATATCACGCATTTATTTGTATCTGCCAGTATCTACTTTTCCCAAGTAACTGTTTTGTTCTCCAATAAGTTAATAAATGTGCACCTTATTCTAAATATAATTACACAATAAAAAGGAATTGTTATTCAACTCAAAATGTTAACTGTACTGTTATTGATGCACATTAGATCATTAGGAACATTAAAAATCCCCCCAAAAAACAGTAAAAACCAAAAGATATTAGTAGACGTTTACTTAAGTCTTTCTGATAGTTTTCTACAGGCAGCTTTACTACAACAGTAGAATAAAATAAGGCTTTAGTTTCAGTGCCACCCCAAGAGTTTGAGGGGCCCCATCTGCCCCCCCCTATGAAACATTTCTGGAGGCGCCACTGGTAACGAGGGGCGATTAGCCTCTCACGACCACATCCCGATGAGGAATCGGACGGTCAGTTGAAAATCAAACATGTTTGAAATTCAGTCGGCATTCGTGAGCGCCTCCTGCTGTTGAAGTGGAGCTACGAGCGTCTACGAGCCGATTTCCCCCAACCTTGCACACTGCGCATGTGCAAACAAGGGAATTCTTCTTCGTCTTAGACAAAAACATAGGAGTGGAGAGAAGCATGGTGGCGGTATGTGTGACATGGAGTCAAATTACGGAGGAGTAACTCGTACAATTGCCAAGGTAGCGTAGCGAGCCTCATATTTAACAGTGAGCATCGACACTTCCATCTTTTTCTTCTTCTACTGTTTACATTGGGCTTCCAGGTAGACGAGTCCGAGTAGCGCCATCTCCCTACGGGGCTGAGTCTGATGTGTGGTTTTTGAACGCACTGTGTGAGCAGTCAGATCGAACTTTTAAACCCTGCAGTTTCGTCGTACAGTTTGAGCTGTATCTGAGTACAACAATTCAAAATATCATACAGTGTATGCCCGGTTTAAGGCAGCAGTTCCCAAACTTCTTTAGCTGCGCACCCCCTTTTGTGTCCCAGTCGGGTTGACGCACCCCCAATCCCCGACATCTTCGAAAGAAAAAAAAAAATACAAATGTAACAAGCTATTTTTATAGCCATATAAACAGCAGCATGTTTGTCATGCTCAAATGACCAGTACACCCATACAACAACAAAAAAAATTGCAGTTGCAGGTGGATGGAGCGAGACACGATGTCCCAGATGTGCTCAGTGGGATTCAGGTCTGGGGAACGGGCGGGCCGGTTCATAGCATCGATGCCTTCGTCTTGCTGACACAATCCAGCCACGTGAGGTCTAGCATTGTCTACTTTAGGAGGAACCCAGAGCCAACCGCAGCAGCAGATGGTCTCACAGTGGGTCTGAGGATCTCATCTCTGTACCTAATGGCGGTCAGACCACCTCTGGTGAGCACATGGAGGGCTGTGCGGCCCCCCAAAGAAATGCCACCCCACACCATTACTGACCCACTGCCCAACAGGTCATGCTGGAGGATGTTGCAGGCAGCAGAACGTTCTCCACGCTGTCTCCAGACTCTGTCGCGTCTGTCACATATGTTCAGTGTGAACCTTTTTTCAGAGCACAGGCCGCCAGCGGTGAATTTGCCAATCTTGGTGTTCCATCGTCCTGCACGGTGTTGGGCTGTAAGCACAGCCCCTATATGTGGACGTCAGGCCCTCATACCACCCTCATGGAGTCTGTCTCTGACAGTTTGTGTGGAAACATGCACATTAGAAGTTGGTGGCCTAGTGGTTAGAACATTGTGTTTACTCTCTGAGAAGGTTGCAAGTATCCAGTTCGATCCCCAAAGACTACCACTGTGGGTCCCTGAGCAAGACCCTTCGCCCCAGATTGCTCCCCGGCCGCTGTGATAGCTGCCCACTGCTCCCCAAGGGATGGGCTAAATGAAGAAGACAAATTTCATTGAAATGTACGATTGCAATGACAAATAAAGATTTCTTCTTCTATTAGTGGCCTGATGGAGGTCATTTTGTAGGGCTCTGGTACTGCAGTAACAGTCTGCTGGGTTGTAGACCTACATCACCCTTCATGTCTCCTGGTACCAATTTCATGCTCTGGACCCTGTGCTGAGAGACACAGCAAATCTTCTTGCCACCACTTGCATTGATGTTCCATCCTGGATTAACTGTACAACTTGAGTCAGCTGTGTAAAAAAAAAAAAAAAGCCCCAAGATGCCTCTATACGTGACAGCACTGATAAAATGAAAATCCAAACTAAAAATTCAACCAGAAACTCTTTTTATAGAGCTTGTCCTGCTACTTGCCTCTTATTTCCACCTGTTGCATGTTCCTTTTGCCACTACAACTACATCAGGTGAAACTGATTCACAATAAGTGTTACTACCCAACTGCTGACACTGATTCCACAAAGGCATGACTGATTTTGAGTTACATTGCTTTGTTTTGGTGTTGCCTTTAATTTTTTAGCAGTATATATATATATATATATATATATATATATATATATATATATATATATATACATACTTAAGCAACCTCTGGTAGAAGTTGCTTAAGTGGTAGAACTTAAGGTGGATTATGTGATGGTGAACTGATCAAGTCCTGCTGCAGCTAAACATTCCCAAAACGTAATATCTCACCTCTCCTACCATGTTTTAGTTAATTTCCCCTGTTGTGCTGTTAAAGCCAAACATGTCCTGTGACCTGGGCTCCATTTAACTTCTAAACTCATTCAAAGATTGTCTTTTCAGAGGTGCAGGTCTGTCTTTACATCCTCTCTGCTTTCAGGGTGAGCTTGCTTGGACAGTCAGATCCGGGCTAGTTGGCAATAGTTTTCAATGTCTTTATTTTTTTTTTTATGTTGAGTAATTTCAGCCCATCGAAGGGCAACACAGGACAAGCAACCATGCACGCATACACTCATAAGGGTAATAAATGAGAGACCAATTAATCTAGCAGTCATGTTTTTTGACTGTGACAGGAAGCCAGAGTTCAGTTTTCTGCAAACTCCATGCAGAAAGATCCCAGGCCAGGATTCAAACCGCAGACCTTCCTCACTGCAGGGCAATAACACAGCCACTATTTTTTTTTTTTTTTACATTTTACAGAACATTTTAAAGTGGCCTTTAGTTTTGTTTGAAATATTTGAATTTTTCATTCTCTTTGTCTAAAGTGGTTAAAAGTTTTGCATCTTTGCATTTATTCATATGGGTTTTAATTTTTGTCACTTTATCAGGCATCCTAATTTTTCACGATAGAAAGTTTAAGTCTAAATACCTATAAAAGTCTGGCTTTTGGCTGTTCCTTACTGCTGGTTTACTTGTGGTCTCTAGAGGTAGGACCCCATTTTCAGGCTCCTCTGTCACAAAACCCACTCCCAGTTTTGATTTGGGAGGCTAAGGTTGAAATTTGCCCTTTTCTTCCCAACCTACATCCATTTTGTATCAGTTCATGTCTCTGTAGTGAATTATTACAATTCATGGCAAGAAAAATCCTTAATGCCACGTCAACCATTTCTACAAGAACATTTTACATAAAGTAACTACTATCAACTCCTTACATGAGTCCACAAAGGAGGTTAAAAAAAAAAACGTATACCACATATGGTTGGTACCAAGTGTCCTGTGAAGATGTCTCCTTTACAATCTTAGTCTGGAACAAAATGACTAACACTGCAAAAGTACCAACAATTTTTTTTGTTGCTAATAAATTTTGGGCGTCTGAAATGTACTTTGTTGCAGCTCAAGGGAACCTAAAAACAATCAAAACATGAATTAGAACTGATAATATTGCTACCCTGTTGATCCGCCTGCTGACTAGCGTCTGATGTCAACAGGCTAAAACACAATCTAAATACGTCACACAGTCAATGTTAATAGAAATCATCTAAATTTACAGAACAGAATATCTAACATGGCTCAGTGTTAAAATGGACTCTTACGGCTGCTGTAAATAGTAAGAAAACCAAGAACGATGGCCTTTTGGGAACATTGGACCAAAAAGTCTAACTAAAACCTCATAAGTTGGAAAAAAAAAGAAACCAGAGAGAACTTTATGCACAATTCAGACTTTATTTAGCAAATGTAACAAACACAAAAGGACTACTTTCCACACAGATGTTCTTTATTTGGCCTCTGGGAAGCAGACCTGAATGCAAATCGTTGCCTTCCTGTAAGAGACAAACCTTCGTTGGAAATGTGTGTGCGATGACTCAAAGGCGTTAGATTATAAATCAACAGCAGCCTCAGTTAAAAACATAGAATCAGGAGCTGGAAGCTCTCATACGAGGTGTCAGAAAAAATAAGAAGGTGTCATCACTGGCTGCACTGTTTCTATGCAGCGAAATAAGAGTTTACCATTAACGGGAGTCCCAGAATGAGCTGCGATCCTCTGCGTTGGCCTTCAAACTATAAACAGAGGGAAAACAAGAGACTCGGTTAGGATTTAAAAAAACAACATGTATAAAATATAAAGTAGAAGCGCAGCAGCCTCAGAACAAAGTTAGAATCAGGAGCTGCAAACTGAGCTCTCATAGTAGGTGTCAGAAAAGTTTGTTTAGCTTGTCATCACTGGCTTTAAATGTTTTATCCAGCAGCATAAATGAACCAACCTGATCTCAGACTCGTCTTCATCCAAACACCATGTCAGGGTTCACTCCCATTCTCACCTGTAAAAAGAGTTTATTTTTTATTTTGTCAAAGTGACAGCTCAGTGCATTCATTATTAATCTACTAATAAGGTAGCCTCAGAATGAAGTCAGAATCAGGAGCTGCAAACTGAGCTCTCATAGTAGGTGTCAGAAAAGTTTGTTTAGCTTGTCATCATTGGCTGGAACCGGTTCAGGCGGAGTTAATATAAACTCACCAGCTGCTCCACAGCCGCTTTAATCCTGCGATTATACCATCATCCTTGGATTGAATTCATCCAGCTGCGACTCCTCCAGGCGGACACTCACAGCAATACTTCGTATCCTTCAGCCTGTGAAGAGAAACAATCCCAGACTAGATTATTATATTGGTACACAATTCAGACAAAACCTAAAAAAATATTAATATATTTTTAAGAGAAAGTGAAACAGATTAAAACCAACACACTAAGTCATGGAAATTATTATCATAATGATTTATTGTAGCAGGCAACATGAAATATGCTTTTTTAAACATTATAATGATGTTTATGATGAGCACTGCATCATCGATTTCAATAAACTAGTCAGGCATCTAACTATAATTTATGTTTTAAAAGAGAATTTAGGCATTTTTAGACTTCTACATTAAACCCAAAACTCAAAAGAATCATTTAAGCCCCTGGAATTGCAGCTGTATCATTAAGCCCCCCATGAAGGGTCTAGGTTTAAAGTTTAAATGTAATTATAGTTATCTGTGTGAACAGTACGAACACCAAAACCTTTTAATTGTTCAACTTAAACCATTATGAAACTTTATGAGGGTGGGAGGACTGATCAAAGTTAATCAGGTTTTCACATTAAACACTAAAACACACTTAGATGCAATGAAACTGTAAGACGTTTCAAAACGATCGCATTAAAAACTGTTGGAGCCATTCTCGCAGGGAAGCCACGTGTTCGCCTGCACCACGTTGCCTTGAAACCTCCACGCGTGGAAAAAAAATCAATACTCACCGGGCTTTACTCATTCTCGGTTCACTGTCGTCCCAAAACCACAGACAGTTCTTTTAAAAAACTGTGTTATAATATTTAGAGACAAACAGCTCCTGCGCAGAAACACCTCCGCTCTCTTTCCAGACTGATACGAAAAGAAAGAACGCGCTGCCAGCGCGGTTGACTTCACGGCTTCCGTATCAAGCTCCTCCCTGCCGTATGCATGCTAGCTAGTTAGCGGCTGAGCTAACTAAGAAACAAGCTAGCTTCGTTTTACATAAATAACTTAATAAAACAGTCGGACATAATACCCTACTTCATTGTTACTGTTGTTGGTCGTAATGTCACCACTTATTAAGTCACTGTCTTCAAGATAAACTCCGAGTGAACGCGAATGTAACGGATAAAATAACAAGGACGTTGTGGCCTCTAGTCTGTATACGGCAATGTCTTGAAGCATCATGGGAGTTGTAGTTGTCAAATATCAAACGTCCAACATGTAGTCTGACGGTTTTAAAACGCACATTGTTGTATTTAATAATCTAGAGAAGTTTACAGAATGCGCATTATAGCCCTTTAGTCGATTTTAAATAAAAGTTAAATATGTTTGGGAGGGGAAAAAAAGAAAATAGACAGATTAACGCTTTTCCAGATGCAGGAGGCTTTGGATCAGTCTCTATGAGCTTGCCACGCCTTTTAAACATTTAACATTTAAACTAGTGTTGCGCCAATGCCATTTTTTGGCCCCGATACCGATACCCGATACCTGGCTGTGCAGTATTGGCCGATACCGATACCATACCGATACCATCTGTTTGAAACTGATGTGTATGTGAATATATGAAGAACTGCATACTACTTAGGGTAGTAGAACTTTTTATTGCCTACCTGGAATGGGTGACAATAGTTGAATAAACTTTTGTCTCTCAAAGGCCAAAATAGTGCAACATTCGTGAAGTTATAACATGTATAATAGTAGTGCAACAGTAAGACAGTAAAATTACATTAATAATTGAATAATCTCTTTTAAACCCTAAGTTTTGACTCTCAAATGCCAAACTAGTGCAACTTTCATGAACTTATATAACATGTATAATACTAGTCGGGAGAGATAAGGACTGCGTTCAATTGACATACAAACATCAAAATGGTATCGGTGCCCTATTTGTTGGTACTCGCCGATACCGATACCTCCATTTTAGTGCTGGATTGGGGCCCCCTCCGATACTGATACCAGTATACTGGTATCAGTATCAGTGCAACACTAATTTAAACATTTCCCCTTAAACCACAAAAATTTTGCTTTAGCAGTAGGCCTACTCTTTTGGTCATTGTTCTGCTGGAAGAACAATGTTTGGTCATTGTTCCGTCCCAGTCTCAAATCACAGACAGACTGACTCAGATTTTGCTCAGGAATATCTCTGTATTTAGTACCAGCCATATTTCCCTTCGACTCGGACCAGTTTTCCAGTCCCTGCTGCTGAAAAACATCCACACAGCAGGATGGTGCCGCCGCCATGTTTCGCCGTGTGGATGGTGTGATGTGTTGAGTTTCCACCAGACATAGCGTTTTCCTTAGTGGCCAAAAGGTCTAAATTCAGATGCTCCAGGAAGAAACCCTTGTTAACGCGGACTTAGTTAAACAAAGGAGGATTTTATTTCAAATCAAGAAGCACAGATCTATGCATTGATCTGGAGCCGAATGTAGAAGATTTCCCCAAGAACTACAAACTCTTTATAAACCTTTTAAACAACACAAACACCTCCTACAACTGATTTTTGCTATCATACAGCACGGAGCTCTAATCATCTTTTGACTTTGCCACCATCAGACGTCTAGACAGTACATGCCAAGTCACATTTGGTAACCCTCAGCATATGACTCTGACTTAGGAATGCATTGTCACAAACAATCATGTCTCCGCTGAACAGACTGTTTTTTGTTACGCAATCCCTGTCCGGGTTTGGGCTGAACTCGTGATGAGCCCCATGGGAGAACGAAAGCATGTCAGTCCATCATTTATGTGAACTGTTGACACTACACTGCTCTCCCTTCGAGGCCACGTTTGTGCTGAGCTCAACTTAACAGCTGTCCAGTCGACAGATTCTCCCACCTGAGCTGCAGGATCTCTGGAGCTCCTCCAGAGATACCATAGGCCTTGTGGCTCCTTCTCTGGCTAATGCTCTCCTTGGCCTACTTTTCAGTTTAGGCGGTTTTACTGTCGTCTACACACAGACATTAATTATCAAGTAGGTGACTTAGATTTTATTTCTAGGTATCGGAGTCAAGAGGAGTCCAGATATGTGTACGCCACATTTTCATATTTCTTTTTGCAAAAACTGCTTAAAACTGTAGAATTTTATCTCCATTTCGCAATTAAGTACTGATTAGTTTTGGTTAATAACATGAAATCCCTACAAGCACACTGACTTTTATGATTGTAATTTGACAAAATAAGAAATAATTGACAGGATTGCACAAGGCATCAATTCATTAAGCTGTTGGAAAAGTAGAAAAGTATGCCATAGTAGATGAAGAGAAAAGATTCAAAGAGTGACATTAGGTTTAAATTATACATTTATTCTGATGACAGCTGTACAGGAATGCATTGTCACAGCAGAAACACCCAACTAAACCCAACCATGACACAACAGCCGTCACAACACATCCAGAACTCAACCATGAATACACAGGCTCAAATCAGCTCGGCTCCATTCAATGTTTAACGTCATCAGGATTATCATCATAGTTATTATTATTATCAATATTATTATTGTTATTCACATAGAACTGTCTCTCAAATATATCTCTGTTTTCAAAGAGCATAAAAATACAAGTGGACTCTTCACTGGGATGAAAACGGGTCTGGGGGGAAATCACTGAAAACGGGGAACTCTTGGAAGAGTGGAGCCAACTTATTACAGCTTATAGCGTTTACAGAGGGGCTGCAGACATAGTGGATTTCATTTTAAGGGTTATACAGGACTCACAAATCAACTGAGAGGCTACTTACTGACAAAACCGACACAGAGGGGGTTTAAAAGAGACCAGAAACAATTTAGTAGACAGCAAGAAAACCAAAAGAAAATAAAATAATCTATAAAGAAGACTACGAAGGCACAGAGATTTGCAGATTAACCAAATTAGACACTAATTTAAAATAAAGGTGGGCAGAAAGAAGTCGGGGAGATTCAGGGCAGCTTCACTAACCGACAATAGAGGGAGCTCTAACAGCTCAAATATCCAGGTCTACTATAAACTATGTGTCTCTTTTTTTTTACTGGATGTACTATATAAAGCATTGAAATATAGGAGTATCTTCTGAAAACACCTTTTCACTGCAGCAGGACACAGGGATATACCACATGAGTGTGTGTGTGTGTGCCTTTGCATGTTTCTCTCATGAATCAATCCTTCCACACATGATAAAACACCAACAACACCAGCAATATTTAAACCAATGTAAGTCCCCGCCAATGTGAATGTGTGTGTGTGTGTGTATACTCTTGTTTGCGTGCCTTAGAAATTTATGGATACAGATGCGTTTGTCTGATCGATCCAAGTGGGAAAAGGAGGAAACTGACCCAAGCGTATAAGCAGGGACTACGCACACTCGAAACGACAATAAAGCCAACGATAACAGCAACGGCACCAACGACAACATGAACAGAGACGACACGCTGGGGGGTGGGGTGGGGGGGATCCTCAACTCATACAGAGGAGAAATGGAGGCTACAATTCATCTGGAAAAACTCTTTTCAGATTTGAGGACTCAGACAGCAGCCTGTCATTCTATGTGCTTTTTTTTTTCTTCTTAAAAATCCGTCTGCTTTCTTTCAGGTTATCAATCTGCCTGTCAAGACTTTTTATGTGCTTGATTTTGTAAGCAATATGCTTATCGGGTTTTGTCTCTGAGTCCGCCCATTGCAAACTGTCCTGGTTAGATTGCACAGATAAAAGGTTAAGCGAAGTGATTGTGCTTCTCGGTGCACGCAGCCGTCTGAGGCTGGACAGAGGCGTCGTCGTCTGGGCTGCGGAGGTGAGAGGTTGTGTGGGAGCAGCATCCTCGCAGCAGAAGAAGGAGCAACAAACAGCGCTCCCCCCTCCTCGGTACCTGCACGAGGGTACTCGGGAAGCTCTTACAAAAAAAAGGAGGGACAAACTCTCAAATTTTGCACTCTGTGAAAAAAGGCCAGCATTTAACGTAGGGAATGACTTCTTCGTACACCTACACACGATGAGGGGGGGGGGGGAGAGAAGGAGAGGCCCTGTTGGGAAAACAAAAAATCTGTGGATGGAATATCAGTCCAGCATGGCGTCCAGCTGGTCTGCCAAGTCGTCAAACATGCTCCCGATGTCGTCCAGGATGGAGACTGTTGCTTTTTTGCTGGAAACAGAAACGAGATGGGAAACAAAATTAGAAAAGCTCCACGAGTAATTAAAAGATAGCCGTAAAATCAGAGCTTCGGCCCAATTATAATCTTTTCTAGGCTCAAATTTCCAGAGTTCTCATTCCTTTCAGAGAGAAAAGTTTATAGTAAATACATGAGAGATATTTCCTACAGTGGTCATAGTTCAAATAAAGGAGTTGGAAAAAGCCCAAATGAATGTATGAACCCAACTGCGGGCAGACTGTGTGTACTGGTGTTACAGCAACAGCCTTGGGTTTGTAAAATTATTCATCTCACATTGCAATTTTACATTACAATAAAAGTTAAAATAGTTTCTGCACATTTTTAAAACTGATATGCTCCCCTTCAATGTTGGTGTTAAGCATCTACTTCCATCTTTACTCCATAAACACTCACTCATTTGGCCTGTCCTCCTCTTTGATTTTATGCTCTACTGTCTGCAGAGCTGCAGCCAAGGAGGCGCTGGTCTCCTCCAAACGATGCTGGATTATCTCTTCTTGCACTCCTTCTTCTTCTTCTTGACTCTCCTCCTTTGCTTCTTCCCTCCTCAAAGGCTTCCTTTCCAGCTCACTCCGGTTTTCATCCTCTAGCCTCTTCCTCTCCTCCTCCTCCTCCTGTTCGGTTTTCCTCTGGTGCTCTTTCTCTCTCCTCCTCTCCTCTTCCTCCTCTGCCTCCCGCCCTCCCACCAAGTCAATGGAGAGGCCGGCAATGGAGGAGCGGGGAGGTTTGACAGGGTGCGGCGACGGAGTGGAGGGACTCTGGGCCGGAGAGGTGGATGTCAGAGGAAGTCCCGGAGAGAGAGAAGGAGCAGAGGGGGTGTCAGGGCCTGGGAGTGGGGCAGCTGCCAGAGGAGAGGAGGCTCTGGGTACTGGAGTGGGACTGCTTGCAGCCGGGCTAGTAGAAGCAGGGCTCGGACTCGCGGCAGCTGAAGACGCAACAGCTTTTCCTGGTTTGGGAGCCGTTGGAGGCCCGCGGGGTTTCGGGGATACCGGAGGAGGGACACGCTTTGGCTCTGGTCAGAGAAAAATAAAAGATTAAGTTCTTTAATACACAAATGTATTCCAAATCAACTCAATTTTTAAGTGGGCTTGGACATTAGTTGTGGCTCCTTTTTAAAGGTCTCTAAACATTTTTTGGGGGGCTGTTTCTTTTTTGTCCTTGTCCACATGTATCTCGTAAATAATTTCCTGTTAGATTATAAATAATTTCAAAATCTCATCTTAAAATTCATATAACCCAATGCAGCTTCCTAAATAAATCAGGATGAATTATTTTATTAAGAAACTAAGCACAGCCAAACGTTTTACACGAACGGTCCCTTGTGGAAAAACATGGCGGATGAGCAGGCGCTCCTTCTGGTGGAGGATCGTAAGCATAGACATCTTTATGATTTGGCCCATAAAGATCACCGTCATCAACAAACTGTTAACAAGTCCTGGTCAAAAACTGGCGTCACACTAGGAAGAAAGGAAGAGACTTCAAAATGTTGGAAAGAACCGTGGGTTCTATTTTTACGTGTAATGGGGTGTAGTAGCCTATGCTTGATGTAGGAGCACAACACTGCCCTCTAGAGTCCAGGAGAATAGTGCTGCTTCACAGGAAAAGCTGCGCAGAGCTTAAATCCTGGACTCAATCGGAATACCCTTATAGAGTAAGGACTCTTTAGCCAAAGCGGAAGTGATAAGTGCTGTCCGCATAGTGCAGTCAGTAAGAAAGGAGGTAGGAAAAGAAGCCTGTATGCCCCCTCATGTGGCTAGTTTTGCCTAGGAGCCCGTTCCTTACTGCCGCTAAGAACCCTTAAGGTATCCCCCATTTGCGTGGCATGATGTATAAGCACAGAGAGCATGCACTTTGTAGTTAATTTTCAGAAGGCTGTTGACTCATATCATCCATGTGTGTTTTGGCCACAATGAGTCAAAGGCTGTCTGAATTCGGCACAGCAATCCGAAGCTGCTTTCCTCCCCATGATAAGAGTTCTTACTGTTGACGCCGTGAAATGTCAAGGGACAGGAGCTAGAAGGTAGAAGCAATTATTAAGGGTATTCGGATGGAGCCCGGCCTTATGCTTGACGCATCTGAGAGGTCCGTGCGACCATATTACGT
Organism: Fundulus heteroclitus; assembly: GCF_011125445.2. Taxonomy (NCBI): domain Eukaryota; kingdom Metazoa; phylum Chordata; class Actinopteri; order Cyprinodontiformes; family Fundulidae; genus Fundulus; species Fundulus heteroclitus. The sequence continues at coordinate 33,872,027 of NC_046365.1, forward strand.
CATGTTGGCTTCCACGCCCGTCCGCGCAGCCAAAAGTTTCCACACCACGCACTTAGGAAAATTCCTAACCACAGTCACGTGGACAGTCATGTACATAAAATCATAGCGGACGAGCAAGCGCTCCTTCTGGCGGATGTTCGTAAATATAGATAAGTTTATGATTCAGCCCATAAAGATCACAGTGATCAACAAATTGGAAACAATTCCTGGACAGAAATCGGCGTCATTCTTGGAAAAAATTAAGAGGCTTAAATGTAGTTAAGATCTGTGTTTTCTGCTTCTACTTGTACTGGGGTGTAGTACTCTTGCCATAGGAGCACAACGCTTCTCTCTAGATTCTGGAATAGTGCTACTCCGGAGAAAAAGCCACATAGAGCATAAATTATGCAGATGTTGTGTTTGCACGTCTCATTTTCGTGTGGAACATTCGTGCGTCAAGCACAAACCAACTACTACTTTATTGCAATGGGTCAGATTAAGTTAGAAGATGACAGTAACTAGTCAGGGTTTCCTGAGACCAAATTCAATTTCAAGAGAAATGTTGTGAAATAAGATGTTATCATTCATCTATTGGTTACTAAACAGAAAAAGTAAACAACTAACCAAAATCCAAAGAAAAACAAAGACAATCAGAAAGCCTGGAGATCAATTGATCAAGATCAACTTAAAAGAAAACATGAAGGTCTGGCTTGGTTCTCACCAGGGCTCTGTGCTGGTTCAGTGTTTTCTGGCCCAGGTATGGGGACCCTTCTAGTCGGAGTAGGCGGGTCAGCCTGGGTCTTTCTCAGAGCCACAGTAGAAGGTTTGGGTGAGACCGGTGGCTTCAGAGACTTCCTGGCTTCCATCCACTCACAGGTCTCTCTGCCACTGTCCGTCCTGTCGGAGGCCTCGGACACCGGCCTCCGCCTCAGCACCACGCTGCCATTCTGCTGCGGCTCACCCACCTTTTTCCGGGTGCCGTCGGGGGAATTTGTTTGATTATTGCTGTGAGTGACGGATTCCGTTTGCTCTGTGGTGCGCGGTCGTCTGCGTATTGTTTCCGAGCCGGTTGTCATAGTAATTACGGTGGTAGCCGTTGATGCGGGGGCTTCAGAGTCTGCAGTCGGAGGACGAGCTTTCCTCCTGAGCGTCGCTGATCCGTCTGTGATCTCGGATGCCGAGGCGACGACGATGGAGCGAGGTCGGGGCTCTGGACGCTGCTGGGCTGGTTGTTGAGGTAACTGGTCAGAATGCTCGCCAGGGAGGATTTCATGTCCACTGATGGTCCTGCGGCGGTTTGAAACATCATCCTCAGATTCTCCCAGACCTCCAGCTCGTGCCTGGCGACGGAGCAGAGGGGGACTTGCCTAAAAAAGATACATGGTTATCAGAAAAATGTCTTGGATTAGGTTGGAAATGTAAAATGTGACGTTTTCACACACTTTACCTGTTGGACGTTGGTGCTACTTCCCATAGTTCTTGGCACCATTGAGGTTTCCAGCATGGCTGCCAGGCTGCGGACACTCCCAGAAGCCCCCTCTGATCTCTGAAGGCCAGCAGAGTCCTGAGCTCTTAAAGCTGCCCCCAAGCTGCCACAGTCACTGGCTCGCCTTTCTCGATAGGTCGGCAGCCCCAGAAGTCCCACCGCTTGTCCTTCACCTTCCCCGTCGCCGCCGGTGATGGAAGAACAGGACCGTTTAGGTGGCGTAGGAGGCCGCCCTTTTCGACGGGGCCGGAGGGTGACGGATGACTGGCTGCGGTTAACGGTGACGTCGTTAGGCGCAGGAGTATGCGTGGAGCTGCTTCGGCATACGGTGGCATATCGGGAGTCCGATTCCGAGCCGATGAGGCTGTGAGTCCTCCGTCGCTCCTCCTCCTCACACGGCAGCCGCAGCAGTGGTACCGATGCGTCGACGGCGGATGGCTGGGTGGACGGTCGGGGGCGTGCTCTGGGGTGGGAATGCGGAGGGGTTTGTGGCGGTGTCTGGGTCGGTGTGTGGGGAGGAGTCTGTGAAGATGTGAGACCCGGACGAGGTTTGGCCAGCGGGCTAGAGGCCCCCTCCCTCAGCTTCCTCGCCTCTCTCCGTGACTCTGAGGAAGTGCTCCCTGCTGGGCTGGAAGGAGCTGAAGTGGGACTCTGAGGAGGCTCAGAGCCACTTTCTCCTCTTTGTAGCTCCTTCAGTCTTTTTACTCCCAACATCAACTTCTTCTGATGTCCTGAGGGACAAGAGTTGTGTGATAGAGGATGATTTATTGTAAGATAAGAACAGATAAGAACGGTATTAACAACTCTGTAATCTTTCCACATTTTTTTCTTGTTACAACCAGAAAGTTCTTTGTGTTTTGTTCACATTCATCAGACTGTCATACTGTGTCTTTAGTGTGTGTATGAGTCTGTGTCTGTGTTACTCCTCATTCCACACACTTCTTTATCTGTGCGTTCTACATTACACCACAAATAAAGCCATTCTAGTCAATCGGCATTTCCCATAGGCTCCATGGTGCTACGGCATGGCAGAGAACCCTCCTCCGTTGTCCGGCAGAAATACGGACCGAGTCTATGTGTGACGGATGACGGCACGAAATCCGTCAATTTCTAAAAACCAGATGAGCCAGACAGGAAGTCAGGCGCAGGAAGTGTAAAGTGAATCCGATATCATTTTAAAATAAAGGAGGGAGGGGGGCGGGGCTGTCTGGATACATGGACTGATCCAGTTTGAACTGCTGCGCTGTACATTTTGCAATGAAAGGACGGACAAGAAACGCAGTCAGTGTGAAGCCGGCTTGAGATCTCGCTCTGAACAGAGGATCTTCAGCTGCTCACTGCACACCTGTGTGCAATCTCCTCATCAGTCCGCTCAGGATATTAGGAGCTGCAGGACCAGTCATCCTCGCCTGATGGTCAGCCTTGCCGGTAGACTCAAGCCTCCATGTGTTATGTCTTGCTTCTATTTCTTGAGTTTCTCTGTTTCTCAGTTAATTTTGTGAACAACAAAGAGGCTTGAATTGGAGGCAACCGGACTTCCGCTAAGTTTTTTCTGAAACGTTTCAACACCTATCCAGGAGTCTTTGTCAATTCTGGTGGCTCGCTCTGAGCAACCTGCAGTTGGAGCGCTGCGGTTTTAAAGGACATGGAGGCCCATCCTCGTAGGCGCATTCTCAGTCAGATGCAAAACAATGACCCACCCATCACTGTCCTGGGTCATTAGAGACTATTGGTTGTTGTGAGTGGAGTACTTGGTCACCTGAATCCTGATGAGATACTGATGTAATTTCTTTGTAACGTATTCTAGGACCGATCTGTAAACACGGGGGAGTTGGAAGGGAGTGGGAATTTTGTGACCAGGTTACTTTGGCTCAGCTCATTCCCATTAATGGGAGGTTTTTCTTCCCGTTAATAGGGAGTTTTTCTTCCCACTGTCGCTTCATGCTTGCTCAGTATGAAGGATTGCAGCAAAGCCATGTACAATGCAGACGACTCTCCCTGTGGCTCTACGCTTCCCCAGGAGTGAATGCTGCTTGTCGGGACTTTGATGCAATCAACTGGTTTCCTTATATAGGAAATTTTTGACCAATCTGTATAATCTGACCCAATCTGTATAATATGATTGAACTTGACTTTGTAAAGTGCATTGAGATGACATGTTTTATGAATTGGCGCTATATAAATAAAATTTAATTGAATTGAAATTGAATTCTGTGTACTCTCTGTGCCTCCTAGGTGGAAGTTATTACTGGCTTCCAGGTCAAACTCCTCATTCAAGCTATAATCCTCTCCTCAACAGTATTCGCTAGGAACTTGCTCCACGGTTATCAATTGCAGCTCCAACTTCCCCTACCGTCATCTCTCTGCCTGCTCTCCAACCCTCTGTCCATCCTCCATTGAAGAAAGCCAGATTTTTACCGTGCTCTCTCCGTCCCCAACCTACCACCAGGGACCCAATACCTCGCCAACTCTCGCCTTCAACTTTCAGAACCATAAGCAGTCAAATTCCTCACCCTCTCATCATCTTGATCATCTCTTACCCCGTCTAACTGATCCTCTCCTTTTCCAGACGACACAGAGCGGGCGTGTTTACCTTTTTTTATACAGAAATCTTGTTGCATTGTTTTTCAACTGTGATTTATTCTGCATGTGGGTCAGGAAACTATTACCAAACCTTACATTCATTTTCAGCTGCCTTTACACCCCTAAAAAATAAAATCCAGTGCAGCCAAATTGTTCCAGAAGTCATCTAATTAGCAAACAGAGTCCACTTTTGAGTAATTTAACTTCAATAAGATCCAGACGTTCTCTAAAGCCCTCAGCCGTATGGTAGAGAACGTTCCTAAAACAAACAGTGACTTGAAGACTAACCAGACAGGTTAGAGATGAAGTTAAAGCATAGTTAGACTATAACAAGTTTTGAAACCCACAGAGACGTGGCTATCCAACTTAACTGACAGGCCAGCCAAGGAAAGCACTAATTAGCAAAGCAGCCAAGAGGTCCATTTGTAACTCTGGAGAAGCTGCGGGAATCCACAGCTTAAGGGGGAGGATATGTTAATAGGACAGTGGTGTACTTTACAAACCTGGCCTTCATGCTGCAAGAGTGGCATTGCAAGAAAATTAAGTTTGCCCAAGCCATGCAGGGAGCAGAGCAAAACGGTGGAATGGGTCAGAGAAAACCCCCAAACTGAACTCATACAGAACATTGAAGCTTGTGGTTGTAACTTGACAAAATGTGAAAAGTTCTTGGAATAGAAAAACTTTTGCAGAAGAGTGTGTGTTGGGTTTACCAAGCTTAGAGATGCCAATCTCTTGCAGGTCTTCGAGGCTGATGTCTGAAACAAAGTCGATGTTTTCATATCCATTCTGGACAAGAACTTGGTAGTATTGGCTGAGACCGAGGTGAGAAAGCCAGTCTGCCAGGTTGGCCTAAATAAACCACAGAAATCATATATAGTTTACTGGACAGACAACGTGAGATAAAAAAACTACCAAAGTCTTACAAAAAAAACTAAAAAAAAAAAAACTCAGAACAACTGAATAAATGATTGATGTTACATAGTTTCAAAAAAGCCTGGATCTTCATAAAGAAAACAAAGTGGTACAAAACATAAGTGCAATACTGTAGCTGCTAAAAGCCATGTCCTCCAGGAAAAGCCTTACAGGTTTGTGATCAGGCAGCCAGTCTGTGGAGGGCAGCTTGCTGATTTCTGTCAGTAACTTCTTTCGATGTCCAGGCTTCATGACACCAATCGCCGTCAGGTCCTGAAACAGAAAGCCCACTTAGTCACATCAGGTCCCCACCATTAGCAGTGATGGGGCTTTTTTTTTTGGTAATATGTATGAAATCTGATGCCAGTTAGACGTTACTACATGAGTTGCACATGACATGCCTTGGAGAACATTTTGGTTAGTGCAACCACTAATGAGTGTCCACTGCCTTTAGGGTGGATTATGTCTGCTCCAGCATAAATAGGTGAACACATAGGCAACAGCACTAAAACCACACAGAAAAACATAAACTAAAGGACACATTCACAAGCCTATTGTGTGCAAACCAGTTAGTGCATCCATCTAATTCTCAAACTAAATGCTAAACAAGATTTGCAGCTTTTAAAGCTCTCTTAAGTAAAGTGGCCTCTCTACATTGAGACAGTTCACCAAGTCTTAAAGGTGCATAGCCACATTATGTATATGTCAGTAGCTCACTCTGGTTTCAGACGTTCTTATGACAGATTATCACATCCTGCTGGCGTATTAGTTGTTATTTTGGTGTTTTATGCTTTGTTTTTGCTCAATTTGTTAGTAAAGAAAGACCTTTGTGTATATTTATAGTAACAAAGGAAGTACGTCACTGCATGTGTGCAGCAGGGCATAAAACAAGGAAGTGGCTAACAGCTATTAGCATCTCCCAGTGAAACAAAGAAGAATGGTCCACAATCCATTGGGAAGAAATGCAAAAAAATAAATAAAAGATTCCAAGAGGAAAAGACTTAAATGTCGCCGGGAATACAGTATGAACGTTGGTGTTCACTGAAGCAAAAACTAAACCTGGTGAGGCTCAGACGTGACCGTAGAGTTGATTGATGGGAGTACATTTTTTGATACGAGGCTCTTAAAGTTGCTGTAGATCGATGTATTTCATTAATAACAGTTAGTCTTTGATCACGCCGGGCTGCTGCTTTACTGCGAGGCATTGAAGAGGGTCAGGCTCGGTCTGTTAGCCAAGCCCAGACCCCTTTTAAATGTATTAAGTGAAAACCTTATTTAGTGTTTCTGTACTCATCTTGACCTTTCAAAGGGTTTCCACATAAAATCCACAGTCCCTCAGCTGCACTCCTTACACTCACACGTTTAAACAGGGATATGCATATTGGTAGGAATAAGGGGACACCGACATGTGGTGCATGGAAACTGGAATCCAACTCACAACTTTCCATTTGCAAGATTTCTGACAACCCATTGAAAATAACAGATAGCACTGAAGGTCAGGAAAAAAACAGTGTTTTTTTTTATCCTGACATCCAATAGTGCAGCACATATTTGTGTACCATACATACACAACACTGAAAATGAATTTACACAAGGACCTACACAAATCTCAAACCAACAAACCAATAAATACAAAATTATCATGCTATGCTATTCAGACACTCTGTCTGCACCGATGAAGATTGAGAAAATATCTTACTCTGTTGTGGCGCAGTAGCACACTGTGCATCTTAAACCTTACATCCCAAGACAAAGACTATACAAAGCGTGGACACATCAACTAGCAATGCAGTCAACAAAATGCTCTTAAAATCTTTAAGACTTAAAAACAATGTTTTTACATAAACCAGCAGCTTTTATTCTGCCCCCTCTGTCTTTGTCACTAAAGTGAGTACAACTGCTACCCTAATCAAAAATAGGTGTATATTTCATGCGCCCTATCTGCGTCCGCCATATCTTTAGTGCAAAAATCAAGCAGCTAGCATATGCAAACGATGTGACGAAATCTAGCAAATTGAATTCCTTTGTGAATTTTCCCCAACTGTGATACCAGACGGGACCGTTCGAATGTGTAAAAACAGGTACACAAATAAAGCAAACAGGGAATGAAGAGTGATGACTGAGGCTCGGGACCCACAGCGTCGAGAGGAACAGGTAACACAGACACGAGGGCCGTGATGGCATGATCCGGGTCAGTGATGGATTGATGGAGGGGTGTTAGAGAAGCGCCACTGGTCATGACCTTACCTCCGGGGTCATGCGGCTAATGGTGTCTAGATCATATCCTGCTGTGAGGAAGTGAGTGGTGTAGAACTGCAGCTGAAACTCTCCCAGCCACGTCACCACTGCCTGCTTCTACAACACAAAACACAGGACACTACTGACTGCTCCCATAGGACGGCACAGCGTTCTTCTAGAGCACAGAAAAGACGGACCCGACAAGATACCCTCGTTTTAGGGTTTATTCAAGAACACGAAGAGCTAGCCAATCCTAACTACGTATAAAACACTTTTGCTTCGCCAGGTGATTGCAGCTGTTTAAACCTTAATTCTTGAACACACAGTGGTTATCCAACCCTCGGTTTCATCTGAGCAGCTGTCCGTGGGTGTCTCCGACTGTTGAGACAGCACGGTGGTGTGGGCGGACGGACATAAGGCGAGACAGCATCTGTCACTCTGCCTGTGACCATGGTGACACATCCTCATCCGTTCGAGTGCACCCACCGAGCCCCATAATTGTGAAGCGCATTTCTCCCGGTTCCCATCACCCAGTTCGAGAGAATCAGAGGCAAAGAGGTAAAAAGCATTTCGTCTTTGATCGTTACTCACTTTCCCATCATCTTCCTCGGTCTTGCGCTCGAAAGACCGCTGCTCGTGAACTGTGCGACTGGAGGAGCCTTGAGATAAATAGAGACAAGTGGGAAGAAAAGTAAAAAGATGACTGACCAACAGATTCAATGAATTAAGCTATGCATTTTCTATGCAAACTTTTCACTGATTATACCTGAACTAAACACATTGTAAGCATTATATTCCTTATGCAATGTCTCAGAGATTCATAGCACAGAACGACTCAAATGACAGAAATATAAATCGAAGTTGGGGATATGCATTTCTTCACTATTGCCAAAACCTTATATAGTTGACCTCTGAAATGTGCACACCCTAAACTAACCTGGTGTTTGATCAACCTTTTCATTCTGCAGTCAGTCATCTTTAATCAGAGTCTGTCTGTAGCACAATATCCTGACTGGTCAACATTTGCGGTCTTTAAGTGAATCACAGTAAATCCAGCTCAAAAAGTTCAACTATTGTTTCATCAGACCGCAACACAATCTCCCTGAAGATTCAGGGAGATTTAGGTCAGTTTTGTTTTTGTAAGAAACAGCTTTTGTCTCATGTAAAGCTCAATCAGTACAACCTGTCAGCCTCTGAATCTTTTCCATCTTTTCATGACTTTCATGATGGTTGTCGCATGTCCTCTCTGCTTTATGATGGCTGTCTTCAATGTGCCATGGTATGTTAATAATGAAGACAGGAATTTTATTGACTGATTCCTTCTTAGTAAAAGGATTTAGATGAGAAAATTTAAGGAAAATCCAACCAGGACTGGTAATTGAAGGCAGATCTAAACTCGAAAAACGGAATGCTGCAAATTAAACCAAAAGATGCTTCAACAGAGTATTAGTTTATGGGTGTGCACACTTATGCAACAAGATAACAAGATTTGTTTCTCATCAATGTTTCTCATCAAATGATTAATGATTGTTACTAATAAAAAAAAGATTTCCTCTCCCTTTCTATTGATTTTTGTTTAACTGTGTTTTGCTGTTAATGGATGTAAGCAATTAAAGCTCGGGTAATCAAGATAAATGTTTTGTCTTGGCGAGAACAAAGCTTACCAGATTCAGATTTTCTCAGAAACACAAATGCAGATTTTCAGAACAATATAGATTCTGGTTAATAATTCAAAGCTGTAAAAGTACTAAGGTGTATCTTAAAGATGCATTTTAACACGCAGGGTTTCTATGTTTTTTAAGACACAACCGTCCACATGGCTTTATGTTCATTTTAAAATTGAACAAATATTAAACTTGACATTGTGTCCAAGGCAGGTGTTTCTGCCGTCGGCAGGCTATAAATACCAGACCTGGAAAATCTAGAAACTTGGAAGGGACGGAGAAAGGAAGGGCACAAGAAAGGAAGCAAGGATTTGACTAAGGAAATAAGGATACAAGAGAAAAAAGATGGAGAGATGCAAGGAGGGACAGAAGGAAAGAAGTAATGACAGAAGGAAGGCCAGAGGGAAGGAGGAAAAGAAGAACACAAGAAAGGAAGGGAGGTAGGTAGGGTATACACAAAAGAAAGGAAGGTAATATGGAAGTAAATAAGAATACAACTTGGACATAAAAGGAAACAATGAAGGACGCGTGGAAGGGCATAAGGAAGGAAGGTAGTAAGGACACATGAAAGACACAAGCAAGGGGAGAAAATTAAACAAGGAACAATTCAAGGAAGGAAGAAGTGAAGGATCCAATATTTAGACAAAGAAAAAGGGAATAAAGTCTGGAATCACAAATGTTCCATCTTCTAATTTTCTTCTTCAGTACTTATCCAAAAAAAAAAAGAAAACAGTGAAATCAAATTTGAGAGTTTTTTTTTTTTAGAATTTTCCAGGCCCTAAATATCTGTAATCTCTTTTCACTTAAAGTCATTTGAGCTCCTTCCCTGCTTTGCTGAGGCATGTTTGCCACTGCTGTTGAAGCTTAAAAAGCCCAGATTGCTTCAGAGCAGATGTATCTGAAGACTTGTCTACACGATAAAGCGGCTGTTATTAATAAAACATTAAAGTGCAGAAATATAAGAGGCGAGGAGGGCAGTGCTGCTGGTGTCTGATGTGAACAGACAGGTGGTCTTTAGACAGTCAGTCTGAATAAAAGCGAGATAAAGCCGAAAGCCCAGAGGGAACTCCTGAACAAGGCCTTGATCACTCTGAATTGTCATCACTGTAAAATAAACATTGCATTTCATTTAAATTGACGATGCTTGTTGCTCTCTATACACACAAACACAACCGCCGTGTGTTCAAAGTGCAACATTCAAAGACGTGACTGTGCTCAGATGACGACGCGTGCTCACTCGCTGACTGCTCGACCGACTGCGACTGCTCCAAGAGATGCTCCTTCGCTTTCACCGACTGAGAAAGCACAGTGGCCAGGAGCTGAAACACAACAAACACACACACGCACACACGCATCAGCAGACACGCAAAAAAATTAAAATAAAAAAACGTTTAGTTCAGCGTAGTCGTACAAATGCCAGAGGTGATTTGAGTTTTAGCAAACAAGGAGGAAGGCATTCTGGTATGTAACCCTCCACCTATAAAACTCTGTTTAGGAGTCTGCAATGGAGAAGCTAAAAAAATGTTTTACATCACTTTTCAAAAACGGATTCTTTACACAAAGTAATTACATTACATTAGGAATAATAGGAATCCCATGCCTTGCAAAAAACAAATATCCATAGCTCTTTTTTATTGGGATTAGATGCAATAGACCAGGAGTCGGCGACCTTTACGATCCAAAGAGACATGTTTGCCCTCAGTCCAACTCAATAAAACTCAGCTAGAGCCACTAATGTCGCATGACCTTTTGAAAAACCATGACTTATGAGTTTTGAAAAAATATCCACTGTAGGAAATGTCTTGTCATTTATAAGGAGCCATAACTCTACACTGCAAAAACGGATCTAAAAATAAGTAAAATATTCTTAAAGTTAGTGTATTTATTCTTGATTTGAGCAGGTAAATAAGATTATCTGCCAACGGAATGAGTATTTTGAGCCCTAAAATAAGATAATTAGACATCATGCACTTAAAATAAGATGATGGCGATAAATTGTTTCTATTTTAAGTGCAAAAATCTCATTCCATTGGCAAATCATCCTATTTACCTGCTCAAATCAAGGACAAATGCACTAATTTTAAAGAAAATTTTGAAAATTTTATTTATTTCTAGTTCTGTTTTTGCAGTGTACTTCCATTTTTAGGTTGCAAAATAAAGGAAAACATAAAAGTGTTGTGTAAATGCAATGCAAACATTAAATAAAAAACAATCCAAAACCTCCATTTGTTTTAATATCTGTACTTAAAAACATGAGTTGGTTATTTATAATTTTTAGCCAAAATTATTAAGAGCCACTTGTGGCTTTGGAGCCCCAGCTTGCAGACCCCTGCAACAGAGCCACACAAAATGGCAACCAATCGTCACGTGGAAGAAAAATTATGCTTTTTGACATTTTTTCCAAATGAAAATCTGAAATGAGACAGGTCAGCGGTAGTGTGGTAGAAAATAAAAAGTTGGGATAATAAAACAACATCCAGTGATGTGAAATGAATCTGTTCAACGCATCTTCTGAAAATGGAGAGCAGGGGTGGTATGTTTTGCCCAGAGCAGCCCCTTAGGTCAAAATAAAAAAAGTTATCTGAGTATAGTGCACTGAAAGCATTTACTTTTGCTTGTTTGCATGTTTAGTCTGTAGCAATAGGCAACCCCTTGTAGTGTGAACAGTCGGGGTACTGTAAGAAAATCCTGCTGTATTGCATTAGTGGCGGACGACACTGAAACTGGTCTCAGATATACAGCTTCTGATTTAATATTTAGTCATTTTAAATGAGTCTAAAATCCATTTGACCACCTCAAGGTTGAAAATATGAGACATTTAGACTAGTGAGACCTCATCGAAATTGCTCTATCTGAACAAAACAAAGCTTGTTTAAACACAATGACATTTTTTAATCCTAATTCAATTTGTGAAAAATAACAAAGGCTTTTGATACTACCTTGACATCTGTCTGTCTGTCTAAATTATTATTATTATTATTTTAATTCTCAGTGTTTCTCCAATTTACATCATGAACATGTTTTTGCAGACATAAATTAAAATCTACCAAGACATGACTTGTCCACCAAAACCGACGGGAGAAGAGAAGCAGCCCTCACCCCAAGTCTGGAGGAGCTGCAGCGATCCGCAGCTCAGGTGGAAGAATCTGTCTACAGGATAAATATCAGCTGTGCACAAAAAAAACAGGCCTGTATGGAAAAGTGGCTTTCTTTCAACGCTGAAAGGAAGATGGGTCAAATTGTCCTCTTGAGTTAGAGGCCATCCTTGTCAAGCCTAATAGTGTCATGATTTGCAGTTGTCAAGGACCAACAGTGCAGCGAACACGCACGGCACTTCAGGTAAGGTTGTAACCAGATAAACCAACATGTTAACGAAGGTTAACGAAGCATCCAGTGAAGACTGAACAGAAACCAGGAACTTAAATATGCTGGGCAATAATCATCTGGAGGTGTGAGATAATCAACAGAGATACATGCAGAGGGGAAGGCAACTAGGGTGGGAAACCAGAAGGGCATGAAACACCGGTAAACTATACACACACCAAGCTAACTGAAAGATGCACCATCCAAGGAACCTAAAAACTAATAACCAAACAACATAGCATTGTGACAAATTGAGAATCCGTGGCAGTACTTTCAAACTGATTTTCACAGACTCTCTGCATCCAGTCTGAACGACCTTGAGCTGTTTTGCAAATAATGAGAACAAGCCTCAGTCGGTGTGCAAATCCAGGACAGAAATACCACAAAGGACTTGCAGCTGTAATAATGAAAGGTGATTTGACACATTTACTCAGGAAGCCGCGTGCAAATACACACCATAATTGTATTGTTTAGTTTTTGAAACAGATTTTTATTTTACAAATGTACCATGTTTTGTTTTGTTGTCGTTTTTATTCCACTTCAAAATGATGTACTTTATTGAGTGTAATAATGCTAGAAAAAGACCAAACACTATAAAAAGTTTAGCAAGGAACTATATGACAGAGAGAATATTTCTATAAATAACATGCAAAACTCATACATTTCAATAAACTTAATAAATGGAAAACTCCGTATATATAACTTAACTATTTTTTTAGGTGTGAGTGTTGCAAGTTGCAAGTTATAGGTCAGATTTAATCTTGCAAATTCTAAGTGCAGACATGGCGTCATAACTACTTTCACTTTTAAGCTTTATCACATTTTAATCTGTCAACTGTGCAGAACCGTTACCACAACGGAAAATAAAATCTTTTTTTTTTTTTTTACCCTTTTAAAATACAGCTCTGTCTTTCTGAGCGGTGGGAATTCAACCTACAAAATTAGAGTTAAACCAAAAGTGAAAGAAAAAAACCAAAATGCACCTGGTTTGAACGTTGAAAAAAAGGTGATGCTGCTCCCTCCGACGGAAAAACAACCTGAAGCAGGATGTGTAGCTGCGGTTAACACGGTAAACACAGTTCTGTTTGCTTCCTGAAAATGTTTTGCTGTTTCCAGGAAACGGCTTGCCTGTTGTTTTAGTGAAAGTTAAAAGCAGAAGTGTGGTAAAAACCGGTGCACGCTCAGGAGGCCTCTCACCTTGACCCCCTCGGATTGTGCGTGCAGCCCCGGAGCGTTGAGGCCGTGAGTGTTGAGGCCCGGCGTGGGGGCCGGGTGAGGACTCGGGGCCGGTGTAGTCAGGACATGGGTGTTTCCGGATCCCTGCAGGCTGCTGGTGGAGCGGACGCTGCCCAGGCTGCACACGCTGCCACTGCGCTCGCCACCTTCAGACGTTAACACCAACACGACTGAGCAAAGGTCCTCCAAAAAAAAGCCAGACTTTTCTGTAATCTTTCAAAGTGGCGCTGTGTGACTGACCAGCTTTAAAGATTTACTTTGGACTTTGGCCGCGTTTTTGCTCATTTCCAGTAAAGTATCTGGATATTTTGAGTAGAAAATGCCGACCCACCATTATGCACAGCTTGACGATAAAAAGTAAATACGATTTTGGCACTTGTTGAACGCTAAGTGCACTGTTCAAGTTTAAAAAGAGAAACAAACTGTTATGCTTGGAAGGATTTTAAGGTAGCTGAAGGATGATTATCAGGGACACACAGGCTGCCAAATTACCCTCTGCAACCAAACAGCGATGAAGAGTCAGACAGTAGCAGTAATTCAAACTATCACGAGGATTTGTGCAGAGGGTTGAGCGATAGCGATGAGGAAAACAGCACAGTCCTTGGAGGTTAGCCGCTTATTTGCCGATAAACTAAAATTAAAGGCTTGTGATTCTCATTTGTTGCAGTTTCAAATCATTCATTTCGTTTTTAGTAAATGTGTTGATTTACAAAGAAGCAGCCACTTTCAGTCCAGGATAACCTTCTATTATTTTTGGCTCCATGCACCAGGCGGTCTTGGAAGAAGCTCAGGAACCAGATTTGAACCCCTCTAAGCCTCCAGATGTGTGCTATCAAACAACCTGGCAGTTGTGCTCAATGGGTCTCTGGACGAACACATAGCAGATTAAAGAAAATACGTATCTTAAAAAAACATTCCAAAGTTCTAACCAAGCCAAATTAAATCATTAGGAGAGTAAACACATCAGCCAAGACGCAGAGTCCATTCAATGCGGAAAGTTCCTCTAGATCTTGTTCAGTTCAACAACAGCTGCAAGATGAAAACTGTTTTTGTGAATTTTTATGGTGTTGTCCATTTTATTAGTTTCAATTCTGCCGTATGAATCATAACGAAAACACTCCTATGCCCAGGGGTGAACCAGGTTTGTGTCAACACATACCAGACATCTTGCATCCTGAGATATTTTGACTCCAGCAGCCTGAAGAAAAGAAACAACCTGCTCCCACATAACTTTACTGACTGAGTAAGTATGCGTCAATCACAGACATAAAGTCAGATAAAGTTTTGTGCAACACAAGTTACACATATAAAGCAAGAATAAAGAACCACAAAGAAAGCATGACTTTAAAGCCTTGCAGACAAAAACTTTTTTTTTAACAACTCTAACGTTCATTGAGTCAACAAAGCCAGAGTTGCAGCGGCAGACTGCTCCACAGTTTAGGAGCTGCAGACCTAAAGGTCCTGTCCTCCTTTAGTCTTTAGAGGAACAACCAGCAGATTCTGGACTGCTCCATTCATTTCCTGTTTCTGAAAGAAATACTGTTTCTCTGCTGTAAACTGGATGTTGAGGCGTGGTTCTTTTGACTCTGATTTGAGAACGTTCCTAATTTCCAAGAAAACACTGGACTGTTGGAGTAAAAGAGAAAAGGAAGACAAATGCAGCTAAAGTCCAAAGAAAAAAAACTTTCAGAAGGTCTGGAGAACTGACACAACTTCAAAAGATTACAAGAAAGACTGGATCTTTACCAAGCAGAGTATAAAGATGTTTATTTGTAGGTAACACAGAAGGCCACTGTAGAAATTAAAATCTCTTCCACACAGAGCTATGAGCTTACCTGCCACCGGTTTGCGTAGGACCCAGATGTCCTCGCTGGTGCTGCTCTGATGTCCTAAAGTGGGCGAGCCCTGCGGACTCAGCTCTGCAGTGCGAGATCCTGTCAAATGTGCACATATACACACTTTTTACAGCAACCGAGGAACATCTCCAAAGCCTTTCTGAGGTCAGCTTCTACTAATCAGCAGGAATGTTTCTATGACAATGAGCGCGATGCATATCTACACATAAAGCCGCTCACCTATACAACCACTGGAAGCTACACAGCCACCCCTAAAGCTTCGGGTTTCAAACAACCATCCTGACCCGGCTCAGCCAGTATTTATTAAATGTCAAATGATTTCAGAATGTATCTCCTCTAAGTCATTACCTTTAACGACAATCAGACCTTTAGGTTCCCTTTGTGACGCTTTGTTAACACCCAAACAAACGATGTAGACGAGGTGAGAGATACCGCCATCCCTGTTCTACACGAACAACCGGACAGCTGGCGAAACATTCACTGAAACTAACTTCAGCGTTTTCTCTCTGTTTTAATAATGAATCAGAAATGTTGCATCTGTCTAAGATAACCTACTGCATGTGATGAGTGCTGATACGGTTTCCAATTATCTCACTTTAACATTAAACCACACTTATACTGTATAATAACACATTCATGTGGAGTTTCATGTAAAATACAGGAAAAAATAAAGTGCAAGTCAATTGTTTCAAGTGTAGCGAGCTGCTTTCTACGATCTTGACTGGTACTGTGCAGAAGATGACCTCTTAATAATGTAAAGAGCACAGCGCAAAGGTTTAAACCATGCCTACGTTTGTCATGTTTCAGAGTTTCTTCCAGTTTGCTGAACTGGTCTTGATCAACAGATTTCTGGGTGCTCTGATGGTCTTTAAAATATTTTCTTTGGCTGCTTTTTTTCACTAATTTTTAACTCCTTCCTGACTTTGATAGCCAGTTGAGCTCCGTTTGCTTAAAAAGGAGTGAAGTTGACAAATGAAGGACAATAGAACTAGATTCTGACCTAAAAGTAAGGCCGACCCTCAGCCACAGTATCTGAAATCATTATGATTAAACAAACATCATGTTTGACAGAAACCAGGAAGAAATCCAGCAGGAATGCATCGTCCTTCAGTCGATGCAGCAGCTTCTCCGCTAAGATGCTGGGAATCACCTTGATAATGCTGAAACATTGTTTTCTTTCTGCCATGCTTCATATTTTTGATATTTTATGACAACTGGACATTTCGTTCCGTTATAAATGGTGCAGACCGCACCTCAATCTGCACTAATCTTGGGGGGGATTTTATTTTTTACCTGGGATAAAAATTAATCGTGTAAGTCATTTTCTTAAACCTAGTTATTGGTCACCCGTAAGGAAAATTTGTCATTGTTATATGACTTTAAGATAAAAAGTAACATCAACCAGCAGGAGGATGCTCATAACTATTTTGGTTTGGGTTGAGATTTCAGATTTTTTTTTAAAAAGTCGACTGACACCCAAATAGGGGTTAAAAACCACAATCAGGTGTAATTATATAAAGATCTAGAGTCATATAAAATTATAATTAAAATATTTATATATAAATATTAATATATTATTTTTATGAAAATGTATGTCCATAATGAATCAAAACACTCAATTTAGACCTATTTTAGGTCTGTTGGAATTACCGAAATAATTTATTAAATGCAAGAACAATGAGAGTAGGATTATTTTTTCACAATAATTTATCACTTTCTTCATATTTGGACGTTTATATACACTTAGATCACTATGCCTTTTAAACGGCCAGATGATGGAAGCTTCTGATAGATTAATTTACAACATTTGAGTTTATTTGAGACGCACCAGTCGATGTTTTAAAGGCTTCCATCTGAAATGTTCTAATTATAGCTCCTAGCTCCGGTTCCTTGACCTTTCATGGGGTCGACAGTAAGAACTCCATCGTGCTGTCTATGTATGCAGATTATAATTTTTTATGCTGGTAATAAAAGGCCTAAAGATTCAATTGAAATGTAATGCTTGGTTTTTTGGGAGTCTTTTGATGCTTGAGTTTATATGTTAGAGTGACACGGCCATAAAAGAGCATTTAACCCCTCACAGATTCCTGCTGTTATTGACGCTCTTTGTCCACTGGAGTGTAAATGAGTGAAATAGCAGCAAAGATTCAAAGATCAAATTTTAAAACTCCTATAGAGAGCCTGGAAACCTGCTGATGAAGAGCAGATTACAGAAAATATTGGCTACTAAGAAGGAACACGTGGGGAAATAAAGCAAGACTTTTGCACGTGAGGTAGTTTGACTGCAGCTATTGATAAAGTATTTCTGCTAAAGTGTCAAATCACCCAGATTACTAACATAAACAGGTAGGACTAAATTTAAATAAGCAAAAAAAACAAAACACATATTTATCTCCATTTCAATTTTTAAAATAAAAATGCTTTTGTCCATCTGTGTGAACTGACACTTTAAGTAAAGCCGTAGCCAACAAGCTGACAGTCGATGTGATTTCGGGCCAAACAGCGTAAAAAAAAAAAAAAAAGAAAGAAGAAAGGATGCTTATCTGTGGTTTACAGTATGTACCTGTCTGACTTTGCTGCTCCTGAGGAGTGGAGAGAGGAGGAGAAGTGGACAGAGGAGGAGTAGACAGAGAAGGAGGAGAGATGGGAAGAGGAACATACCCGAACGAGGAGAATCGAGGGAGGGACTGTGCGCTGGAATGGAGGGGAGGAGGGGGAGGCAGATGCAGATGAAGGGGGAGGACTTTGGTGGGGGGGTATGGGTGTCCGTTGGCTGAGGCAATGGGGCAGGGGTTGGGCCGGCGGAGGAGGAGGGTGTGGCACTGCTGGGAGGGGGAGTGGCCTGGACACAAGCCGGTAGGAGGGGGAGGGGGAGGAGAGGGGGGGGGGGGGGTTGCAAAACAAAAACAACAACACAACGACAACATAACGACAACTGATCAGTCAAAAAGTTAAAAAATGCATAAAAATAGAACTGATTGAAATTAAAACCAGAGAACAGAAAATATCCATATATATCCGGAAGGAATATATCTGTATAAGCAACAAAGCAAACAGACAGAATGAACAAAAAGCATCTAATAAAGCAGTCGTAGGAAGAGAAGGGGGGCAGGGGAGGGGGTGGGGGGGCGTATAGATTAAGGAGAGAGACAGACGGAGCAGAACCTTAAAGGAGGGGAGGTAAACAACCAGCAGAGGACAATGTTTGATCAATGGCGATGATCGACAGGTCGACGGAGGCCGTTAGCTGCCGCTACCTACCACAGAACACATGCAAAGAGCTCACACAAGCTGCCCACACACGCCCACCCACACCCACACACACACAGCTGTCATGTGGGTGGTCACCTGCCCGCTTGATGACCTCGGCGATGTTGGACGGGAAGTAGCCCACGCGGTCGTTTCCGGTGCGGTTGTCGTGGATGCAGCCTTTCCACCGGCCGTCCGAGTGCTGCTCCAACACCTGCGCACAAACACCGGCCGTGACATCCTCGCGTCGGCACGGCGATCTGACCTGTGAGCTCTTAGTGGCCCAAAATAAAATTATGAAGTGGATGATGCACCGATTGCTCAGCAGATGACCGGAACCAAACGTTTTATTTTCAGCTGGAAAATAAAACCACAAAACTTCTTCTGGTCTGTGAATGCATCAAAGCATTTGCTGCTGAGGACTAGTAAATTACATCTGCACCATGAAAGTTTTCCTTAAGTGTTTTTTATTAAATGTGCTAATAATCTTGGGGTTGCATACTAAAAACAAACCCTATAGCAGAATTATTATGCTGCTGTCATATATCAGGGGGGCTATAGGGACAGACAAAAGAAGTGTAGTGCTGGCTATTTGGTCCCTTCGCCCTATCAAACCTCTGCAGCTCTGGTCTCTCCATACCTCATTGTTTTTGGCAAGGAAAGAAGCAGCCTGCCAGACGACGTTTTATACTGATTATATTATATATTTATACCAGTCTTGGAAACAGTTCGTCAATTAGTCATTTTCTCCGAACTACTCATAGGCCAGAGAGAGGAAATGTGGTTTTTGGGGACTGAAATAAATTAAATCCACCAGCAGAATAGGCCCATAAGTTGTTATTGTTCCATCGCCGTCCATATTTAAAAGGAATCAACTGGCCCAAAAACAAGTGGAAAAAATGGTAATAAAACATTTCGCTGACGTTGTTAGTGAACGTACCGTGATGATGTCTCCAGCTTTGATGTTGAGGCTGGTAAGGTCGTAGTTGTTGCAGTAATCCTTCAGCGCTCGCACCTGCATCGCAGCCGATGCGTCTACGGAATAAAGGAGCACAGATGAGAAAGCAGAAGGTGAGGCAGCAGGGGTGTGGGCAGAATAACTCTTAATATATCTACATATCTCACATTCTGTGAAAAAAGAAATTAACATTTCCATATATATATATATATATATATATATACACAAAATTCCTTACAGACCAGATGGCAAGAACCCCTTTTTTCCCTCACTAGGCTGAAAAAGCCTCATACTTAAATGTAAAACCCGGACCTGGTGTCCGCAACCTGCGGCTCGCGAGCTGCGTTTAACTCTTTAGAAGTTCCTAAGTGGCTGTTAATTAACTTTGGTGTATCTTGCAATCAAGAGGTTTTGTAACAGCTTAGTTTTAGCAGTTTTTGCTGCGTTGTCACGAAATATCTGCCAGGAATTTCCACAACAACACAACTCCGGCAAGACCTTGAAACCTTGCATAAAACCTTGAGTTTTTCCTCTTTTTATTCACTTGCATAAATATGTCGGATTACATTCACTATTCATTCGTTTGTTCCTCAACGTAACCACAAAACAGACACATTTCATCCATTACCTATAACATTTACATAATATAATTTTCTAAGGCATATACACAAATTTACTCCTGGTCACATCTGATCAGTAGCACCTGAAAGCTACTCTTCCTCCAAATTCCCGTTGAAGCAGTAAGTTTGCACTTTCTTTTTCTTTCCATGAATGTTTTTCTATTATTGCTGCGACAGCGGTGATCAAAATGTGTAACGGCATAAATGTGAACGCTTGCACTAAAAGGCCTCACCTCTCAGTAACTGTTTAATCTCGCGGCTGGCCTGTGTGGTGGTGAACTGGTTGACGATGTCCAAGGCCGTTTGGCTCAGGGTGTTTCTCACTCCTGCACTGATGCCGCTCTACGGAATGAACCAATAGGAGACAGAAAAATCAGCAAACCTGGGATCCTAATCAGCATCAGGGAGACGGTGGCTGCAGCCAAACGGTCTGGCCACATCCTGTGTTTTTATGCACCAAATGAACCTGTTCCAGAGATGTTTTTGCATTGCACAGTGTAACAGCGAGGTGTAAATTTGCTCAAAAGCTCAAATAGAAACACCTTTAAGGAAAACAGTCAGACTCACATCCAGCAGCAGCCGCACCACCTCCGTCTTCCCACAGAGGGCAGCCTGATGTAGGGCAGTGCCACACTCAGACTGCCTGTTGATGTCTATACCAGCCTGGATCAACAAGCTGCAACACAAGATTAGCTAAAATTACACTTTCGTTTAGTTTAAAACGTCAAAGGGACAACATAAAAACAAAAAAATTGCACTTAAATGCTAGAACTGACAAAGATTTAGGTTGCAATGCATCATAAATTGCTTTTATTGTATCATTCCTAAAGATTATCACGGTAAAATTAAAATGTTTGGACTTTATTTTTGCTTTATTGCTTCGTTAGGCTGCATCTTGTGTTCTCTTTCTTTTCTTTCGTTTTTGCTGACGACGGCTGGCGGCCTTCCAGTGAGAGCAGGAACCAAGTAAACAAAGTTGTTCTCCACTTATAAGCCAAGTAAGGACAACATCTAAGCAGCCTTAAAAAAAAAAAAGCTCCTATTGAGAAAATCCAATTTATGAAACTCAGTGTCCGTCAGTTTGGTGTTTTTTTTTTTTTTTTTTATCAGATGAAAGCAGTCAGCGTTGTCAGAAGAAATGCCAGCAGACGCAGTTTTGCTTTACGCTTTCATGTATCTGAAGAGCTTATCTGCCATTAGAAGCTGTTTTATCACTCTAATCGTCTGTTTAGGTCTTCGTTTAAGTAGCAGATGCACAGAAAAGGAGTCAGACTGCAGTCCTGAAGTTCATGCAGATTGTGTTCAACAGTCTGTGGGTTTTTTGTGTTGAACAACAGGGCTCCACGCTGTGTTTGCTCTGGCTTTGGTTCAGTTTCTCTGCTTCCAATAAAATCAAACCAGCAAACACAGACAGCGATCAGAAGAGTACTTTCTCTAATTAATACAGAGAAGCTGAATTTACTGCTGCGTAACTTAAACGACTATTATCATTTGAAACTTAGGGGAAGAAGGTCATGTTTAATAGAAAAGTAGAGAACTAAAACAAATGGCAGATGACGCGTGAAGAATGGAGGAAGAGGACGACAGGGCGCTGTGGACACGAGCAAAGCTTCTGACAGTCCATGTCTTGTGATTAGATCAGGAAGCTGTGATTAATATTTCTACTATAGTCACAGTATTAAAGGCAGAGTTCATCCCCAAGTTTCATGTTAGAAACCCAGACTTTACCGGGCTCTAATTTACTAGTTTCTATTCATGTAAAAACATGAAAGTTAAATATTACTTTGAGTTTATTTAAATTATGTCAGCATGGAAGAAAGGACAAAGGATGGATGGATGAATGGATGGATGGATGGATGGATGGATGGATGGATGGATGGATGGATGGATGGATGGATGGATTGGAGACTGACAAATGGATGAAAGGATGAAAGGAGGGATGGATGGAAGGAAGGAAAGATAATGGATGGATGGATGGATGGAAGGAAGGAAAGATGATGGATGGATGGATGGATGGATGATGGATGGGTGGATGGATGGATGGAAGAAAGGAAGGAGGGATGGATGAATGGATGAATGGAAGGAAAGAAGAACAGATAGATGAATGGAAGGAAGGAAAGATGATGGATGGGAAGAAACTGGATGGATGGATGGATGGATGAATGGATGGATGGATGGATGGATGGATGGATGGAAGAAAGGATGGATGGATGGATGGCTGGATGGATGGAAGTAAGGAAAGATGATGGATGGATGGATGGATGGATGGACAGATGATGGATGGGTGGATGGATTGGAGACTGACAAATGGATGAAAGGATGAAAGGAGGGATGGATGGAAGGAAAGATAATGGATGGATGGATGGATGGAAGGAAGGAAAGATGATGGATGGATGGATGGATGGAAGAAAGGAAGGAGGGATGAATGGATGGATGAATGGAAGGAAAGAAGAACAGATAGATGAATGGAAGGAAGGAAAGATGATGGATGGGAAGAAACTGGATGGATGGATGGATGGATGGATGGATGGAAGAAAGGATGGATGGATGGATGGCTGGATGGAAGTAAGGAAAGATGATGGATGGATAGATGGATGGATGGATGGATGGATGGATGGATGGATTGGAGACTGACAAATGGATGAAAGGATGAAAGGAGGGATGGATGGAAGGAAGGAAAGATAATGGATGGACGGATGGATGGATGGATGGATGGATGGATGGATGGATGGACAGATGATGGATGGGTGGATGGATGGATGGAAGGAAAGAAGAACAGATAGATGAATGGAAGGAAGGAAAGATGATGGATGGGAAGAAACTGGATGGATGGATGGACAGATAACAGATGGTTGGATGGATGGATGGATGGATGGATGGATGGACAGATAACAGATGGATGTTATATTCCTAGACTCTGTTTTATTTCCTGTATTTCTCCAGCCGTGGAAACAGACAGACGACAGAGGAGGAAGACGGAGGAGAAGCAGGACTCGTTCTCACCGGATGACGTCTATGTGTCCGTTCTTAGCGGCCAGATGCAGCGGTGAGACTCCGTTTGGGTCTGAGGGCTTCGGCTCCAGCATGGCTGCACACATGTTACTGCTGAGCAGGAGCTGGACCACCTGAACACAGAAAGACCTCAGTCACATGACGCCCATCTGCTCTGGATTTATACGCATACAGCTGGAAAACAAATCCAGAAGGTTACGTGTATTTCTCCAGGACTTTGTAGAATTGCCTTTTTAAACTGTTTTGACTCGGGGAAAAACAAGTTTCTCACATTTCTGGAGTAGCTGAGTAACGTTTGGAGGCCGTCTTGCTCATAAAGCTTTGCAGCGCTGGCCATAAATCTTCTATTTATGGACTTTGAGATGACAACTCCAAAACAGTGACTTTATTGTCCTTTTAATACCTTAAATAACCACGACGCTTATGATTAGGGTCATTGTTCATTTGGAAGGATTGTTTATGGTGGCTTGCTTTTTCTCTTCAATGTTTCCATATAATCTTCTTTCTTGATGACGATCTACTTTTTGAAGACCACCTGTTCCTCCAGCAGCCAAACACCCACACGACATGATGCTGCCACTACCGTACTTCATATTTGAGTTAATTAGGTTTGCAAACTTCCCCCCTTTTTCCTGTAAAACATTGGTTATAATGGCCAATCACCTCAGCTTTAGCTTCATCCAACCAAAGGACATGCCTTCAGAAACTAACATCTTTGTCCCTGCGTCCATTTGCAAGTTCTAGTCTGACCTTTGTGTTGGTTTTGGTCATACGGCCTTTTATCCTATGTTGCAACATCCTTAATTTTGTCGCAAACTTGAAGCGCACCACGTTGAAGAGAAATTTACAGATTTCTGTATTTACCGTATTTTCCGGACTATAAGTCGCAGTTTTTTTTCATAGTTTGGCCGGGGGTGCGACTTATACTCTGGAGCGACTTATGTGTGAAATTATTACACATTTTTACCGGTATATCATTACACCTGTTATTTTCACACCAAACCGCAAGAGGGCGCTCTAGGCCCGTGTTGAATCAGACGTAAGCGACGTAGAAGCGGAAGTGCCGCAGCTTCTACCTCCGGAGTTAACGGAGTTATTTGAAAGTGACACCGAGGATGAAGATTTCACTGGAGTTTAGTTATTTGTAGTGACACGGGCGCTTTGGTTAACTTCTTCGCATGTTATTTATGCTATAGTTATCTTAATAGCTTCTAATATGTTATGTTAACATACCAGGCACGTTCTCAGTTGTGTCATGTAGCGTAAGCTAACCGTACAATTATTCAGCCTGTTGTTGCCTCCGTTCTATTTTTATTTAAAATTGCCTTTCAAGATGACATGTCTGTTCTTGATGTTGTATATTATCAAATAAATTTCCCCCAAAAATGCGACTTATACTCCAGTGCGACTTATATATGGGTTTTCCTTCTTTATTATGCATTTTATGGCTGGTGCGACTTATAGTCTGGAAAATACGGTAAATTGTGACTTTTTTATAGAACTTTATGAATGTATTTTTGTAGATCTGGTCACTGTCAGACATTTTATCAGAAAACATGCATTCTTTTAAATATCTATCCATTCTATTCGGGGTGACTCAGGCTCAATGTGTAGAGTAGTTGTTTTGCAATCGGAAGGTTGCGGGTTTAATTCCAGCTTCCTCCTGTCACAGGTCATTGTGCCCCTGGGCAATCATTGGTACAGGAGGCGGAGTACATCCTGGACAGGTTACCAGTCCCTCCCAAGGCAACAGAGACGCACACAAACTCACACCTAAGGGCAATTTAGAGAGCTAAGAATTATGTTTTTGGACTGTGGGAGGAAGCTGGAGTACCCAGAGAAAACCCACGCATGCACAGGGATAACCCCATCCAGAAAGACCCATGGCTGGGACTCAAACCCAGGACCTTCTTGCTGTAAGGCAACAGCGCTACCACTGTGCAGCCCCTTTTAAATATCAAATATGGAGTACTTAATCTAAATAGATACAATTTAATATGTATTTCTTGTTTATCGTACTTACAGCAACACGGCCAAATTCACAGGCGAGGTCCAGGGGAGTTTTCCCAGCTGCATCTGAGATACACGGGTTGGACTGGTGTTGTAGCAACATTTCTGACTGTAACACACAAACAGAACATTACTGGTGCATTTCATTCTCCTGTCGTGTAAAAAAAAAAAAGAACCCTCAACAACAAACAAACCAAAAAAAAGACATTTTATGCATGGATCATTGTGTCTAGATGACAGAAACGCACACACATCTCACAGAAACACACACGCACACACACACACACACACACACACACACACACACACACACACACACACACACACACACACACACACACACACACACACACACACACACACACACAGAGTTACCCCATCATAGTGTCCGTGCTGAGCTGACAGGTGGAGAGGGATCTGTCCTTCATCTGACTGCCCGTTGACTGATGAGCCTGCTTTCAGCAGCATTTTCATTGGTTCAGTCTTCCCCTGCCATGCAGCATAATGCAGAGGACGCATTCCTACACAAAACACACACACAGAGCACACATACACAAGCACATGCACACAGACACAGAGGTGAACACGTGAACACATGCAGATACAGTTCCTCATTCATGTCAATCAATTTGCAATTACACATCAGGCAAAACACTAATTCTTTTTCTGGCATTCAGTCACTAAACTTAATTACTAGGGGGGGAGATGATTACTTCACTATTATCTTGTATAAAAAAACAATAAAGAAATGAAGGTTTAGTGAAGCTAGAATAATCACCATGTGCGATTTTGTTTAAAGAAAAGTCACTTAAAATAATAATGTTAGCTTGCCTCTATGTTACAAAGTTAATTGCCAGACAACACCCTCTACACTTGTTAGTAAAATTATAAATATGTTTAATAAGACTTAAAATACAGTTATCTGATATGGCAGAAACTCACCTTGCTAGTTATGCAAAAAATATACCATCAACATGAGTACATTTGTTCATATAGTAGAAAAAAAGGGGGAAATAATGTTAAATGCAACAGATGTTATGTCTTTTTAAATTAAATAACATTTAATTACTCCTTTATGACTTCTTGTCATCCTTAGATTGTAAATAAAATGTGAAAATGGTCTCTCTTCAAAAGACAACAGTTCCTTATAAGTCAGGAAATGGTCACAAAAAACATTTATTTGCCTAAATCTGTCCATTTCTACTGTCACAGCGTTAAATTAAGGACTTAAAACTCCTAGAACTGGGACAGACAAGGGTGAAAGAGGACCCAGGTTTATCTTACCACCATGCACATCGAGGTAAAAAAAAAAAGAAGCAACCATTAGACACTATTCATATGCCCACCGGTAGGAAATGGTCTTTCCTTCCTACCGTTTTAAATGTAAGAATGTGCAAATAGGGGGTTTTCACTGACGTCACTGGCCAACTTCCGGTCCGCCATATTGGGTGGTACACTTCCTTATCTCTAGTTGTCGTACACGTATTATCGTATCGCGAATGGATAAGTACGCCAGCACGCTAGAGCGACCAGATAAGGACGTATATCTGAGGAAATGTTCCGTGATCGACCATATGGACCCGTATGCCCTCCACGGTGCCTTGTTTAGCCGTAATCCAGATGCATTACCTGGTGTTCGGTGAAAACCCTCTGCACACTCTTGAGGAAATGAGAGCTTACAAGGGTCTAGAGGCTCACAACCAGTTCACATCTGGTTATGTACATCAAGGAAATCGCCATCATACGTGGACGGGTGAGTTTTAATAAGATGCTAAAAATGTAAACAATCCGACTCAAATGTGTCGCATGCTTCTGCGGTGGCTGACGGCCGGCGGTGCGCGAAGGCGCTTGGCTGCAGGGCCGATCGACGCCGCTCGCGGCTTTAATTATTTAAGCAGAACAATGACCAGTGCAAAATTAAGTTGTATTTACCGTATTGGCGCCGGTAGGAGCTGCAGATCATAAAGCCAGCAAACAGTGGGAACACAGCAACTCGTTCAAAGGTAAGCTGTGCTCAGACGGGCTCTGGCACATGCTAACCGTCAGTGCTAACAACCACTCACGCATGTAATGTACTTTTAACTAGCTGCTATGTGTTTCAAAGGTTTAGAACACACTCTCATTGACATCGGGATACTGTGGAAAGTTATGTTCGGTCGTCTTAGAGCCGCGATCCAAGCGAGCCGACGACTCTTTGTTATCACTAACAGTTGTTCTCCGTGGTTGCGCCTCCAGGCAGGAAAGCGGTGGAAAATTAATCCGTTTCTATGTTTTTCCCATGGCGATCATGTGTTGCGCTGTTACAGCCCACAATACAGCAACGGTTTACCATGGTTGAAATCAAGTTAAGGTGAAATTAATCAAATTAAAACACGGCTGAGAGAGGGAGTACAGTACGCGGTAGTCATAGGCAGTAGAGGCGGCGGAGGCAGTCAACATGGCAGCCGCGGAAAGTAATAAGTCATAACGCCCAAGCCCTATTATTAATATATTCTTCTTACATGTTTTAAATACTTAACAGTTAATTACCTGTGACAAAGTGAGCACCGCAGACTCTGGCGTATTCCAGCTTAACACCGTCCAAATCGGACCTGGATATCCGTGTCAGCCATAGGTGACGGTGTTGTTCAGAGAGCTGTTTTGTTTTTTCACACTGATTCACTATTACGGCTGGTAGGCGATAGAAAGAGCGTTGATCTCCACCTCCACGGGCCGTGCAACCAACCATTAAACACGTTTTCCCCATTGTTCACTTCCAATACTGCCTAAGGCGTCATACAATGCAGGTCAACGGTGCGAAACGACTGCCACCCAATATGGCGGACGCGCTGAGTAGTCACGTGAGCGTGACGTCAGCTGAAAACCCCCTATTGCTGAACAGTACTGGGGCGGTGTGCTTTGGTCAGATGAAACAAAGATTCAGCTTTTTGGTAAGAAACACTCCAGTCATGAAACAAAGGATGAATATTTAAAAGACAGACACATGGCCACCGATAAAGTATGGTGGAAGGTCTGTGATGCTGTGGAGCCCGTTTCTGTTCTAAAGCCTCTGAGAACCCTGTTAGAGGGCATGGAATGACTAATTCTCACATAATAGGATATTTTGGATGGAAATTTTGATGGTTTTCATTTGCAGAACGATATAAAATGTTGGCCAAATCAACACAAAACAATTCACTGACACAAAATTAGCTTCCATCCCAGTCCACAGATCTAAACCCTATTGAAAACCTGTAGGGTGTGCTGAAGAGAAAAAGATAATAAGGGAGATAGTGCAAAGAGGAATGCTAAAGGATCCCTTTCTCTGAGTGTGTGTGTGTGTGTGTGTGTGTGTGTGCGCTCCAGCCTAGGGAGACATTAATGGACAACACTAAGTACTGTCCTATTTGGAAAACAGGGCTGTACAAAGCACTGACAGCAGGAAAGCCACACACTTTGGCACTGGGGATTTTGTAAAAAAAAAAAAAAAAAAAAAAAAAAAAGTATAATCGTTTAACATTTAATTCTGACAATATGTAGATGAACCATCAATGTATTCAGCTGAGTTGGACAATAAGGAACAATTGTTAATTATGTAGCTAAAATTTGCAAAGACTTCCATGTCTCTGAACAGCTTCGGCCGCAGACTCTCAGTGCACCTCCAGGGTAACACAACCCGTCTTGTTGTTGACATCTTTATGACCCTGTGTAACCCTGGAACTATTGTTTGTGCAAACATACCACTCCTGGGACATTTAAGACAGCAGCTTGAGACAAAGGGCAACAACACCCGTTTCAGTGTCATAATATGTCCTAAGAGGACAATGCAGGGAACTGGGCAATTCCTGTAGAAGTGTTAAAGGTGATGCTGAGAAGTGCATAAAACACCACCTGGAATCATTATCAACACCCTTAAACATACATAACATTACACAGACCTTTTTGAGATGTAGGATTGTAAATAGAGCTGCACAATATTAAAATGTTATGCAAAGTCAATATATTTTGCAATAATCTGGGACAATATCAGTTGCAGTTTCCAGCTTCCTCTCGTTTTCAGCTGTATTTCTAAGCCTCCTTGTGGTCTTTAGCACCTATAGCGAGGTAATCTGCGTGAAGCGTGGGCATCTACAGCAGTGAGACTTCACCCAACAGGGTAAAGATAAATAGATGCACACAGTTATTGCATTCTTTGCAATTTTGCACATAGTCTTATTGCAATGGCAATATTTTTATGGTATATTGCACTGCCCAAATTGGGAATATTTGTCAAGACACAACCCAGATCCCCGGTACTAGATGTAATACACGTCACACAACTCTTGTTTCTTTTCAGGAACTATTGTATAAGAGGGTAAACAAAGTAGATTCAAAATAATTTTTGATGACAACAATACTTCCGATATAAAATGCCTTCCGATTCTCAGCGATATTAGCAATTAGCAAGCTAGCCCGACTAGCATTACTAAAACATCGGTCTCTGTGTGTGGCTGCAGTAAAGCCCAAAATTATTCACATTCCTAGAAGATTAAGGTTTAAAGTGGTTTTCATTCAACTAAAAAAAATGTTTCAATTGACAAAATGCATGCAGTAAAGATAATATGGCAATGCACAAAAGGTCTAATTTTTAAAAAAATAATTTGTCTAGATAATGATTTATAATGTATAATTAAACTCAGCGAAACAAGCAGTAGGTAACAAGTAAGTAAGTAAGTAAATAAGGGGGTCACAAATGCTTCACAGTATAAAAAAAAAAAATAGATAAAATAAAACAAATAAGAAAATTTTAAATATAAAACTATATTGGCATGTTAAAAGCTTGTCTAAAAAGATGTGTCTTAATGTGTTTTCTAAAAGATTCCACAGAACCCAAGGCTCTCAAGGCTCTTGGAGCCGCCACACAGAAAGCACGATAACCTCTTGTTTTAAAACCTGTTCTGGGAACAGTTAAAAAGTCTCGACCGGAAGACCTCAGAGAGCGACCAGAAATGTGTGCATGCAACAGATCCTGGATATAAGATGGAGCTGAGCCATTCAAGGCTCTGTAAGTAATGGTTAAAATGTTAAAATGTACTCTAAAACCAATTGGAAGCCAATGAAGAGCCTAAAGTATAGGCGTAATGTGTGATCTTCTGTTGGTTGTAGACAAAAGCATTGCAGCTTTGTTCTGTACAACTTGCAGTCTGTCAATGGAGGATTTGGTTAGACATGTGTACAGTGCACTGTAATAATTCAGAAGAGAAGAAACAAAAGCATGAACAAGCATCTCCATCTCTTCTTTAGAAACCATAGATCTAATTTTATTTAACATGACTGTTAAAACGTATGGATTTGTCAAAAATTACACCCACATTTCACACAAGATTACCGTCAGAGGAGGAGAGAACCCCAAATGGCCTGCTGAGGCCAAAATTAGGGCCAAAATTACCACCTTAGTCTTATTTGTGTTTAGTTGTGAAATGTTGTTGCCATTCATTTGTTAATGGAGGCTACGGAAAGTTTGTCTAACCTATGAGGACTAAAAGATAAATATAATTGGATATCATCTGCATAACAATGATATGATATTTCCTCAAAGCTACCAATAATTTTTAAAGCATGTACAAGAGGAGCAAGCAAGGAAATGCCTTCCTTCTTTTCTCTCTACCATTCCAGTTGTGTCTTCAGTCCTTTTGTAACACTGACTCTTTTCCGAATCTACGCTTAGCACTTCAGGGTTACCACATCTACATATAAAGACATAATAAAAAAAATCTATAATAACAGTTGTGAAACTTTCATGGATTTATAGAAATCCAAACTAATGGCTTTCCAGATTCTGGAAATACCCTCACTGTTTCCCAATGATTAATCAGAAGCCCTGCTGGGAATAACAGTCTCATTTCCTCCTGTTTTTTATTAAGGAAGCCCGAAGGCACAGCCCAGAAGGTCAGATAACTTATGCTGGCATTTTGTTTGTTATAGAGGAAATAACTTCCTTCAAGACAATGTTGGGTTATCACAGTTATAAGTTTTAAAGAATGGGTGTTGAACCACTGATAACTTTTCAAGGCACTATGTCATCTTCTTTTCCAGATACGTCGGACTTTAGCTTTGAATATGTGTCTCCAGTTGGTTCTTCCTGCTAGTTGTTAACTTAACTGTGACCGCTGGTGTCTGCAGCAAGCCAGGAAATCCCCCTTAGTTCAGAAACATTTAATCCTTTGAGAGGTTCAGATTTCCAGAGGAAAGCTTTCCAGTGCTGTGTAAAACTGTCCACCCACCACATATTTTGTTTTCCCACATTAACCTCAACTACAAATCATGCTGCATCAGTTGTGCCTTGAAGTTGACCATCTCAACTCAATTCAGGTCTAAATTAATCCTAAAACTCTATTACCAGTTTTGTCCAGTATTTCATACCCGAGGATATGAATCTGCTTTACTGTTGGCACTGCTTGTTTTTCCAGCCAGCCAGTGAATGCACCCTGACCACATTATTGGAAACCAGCATAGCAGAAATAAGAGAGAATGTTTGCCTCGAAACAGGCATGAACAGGAAATAGGATGACACCCAAACTGAAGCTAAGGGTTGATGACACTTGTGTGACAAAGCAATTTCAGTGTTATTGTGACTGATTTGTTAATTACCAGGGGTTGGCCCCAACATCCTGTTTGGATCTGGATTGTTTTGATTGATTAACCTTAGGCAGGCAGATGGGAGCGTGC
The DNA here is from genome assembly GCF_011125445.2 of Fundulus heteroclitus. Lineage (NCBI taxonomy): Eukaryota > Metazoa > Chordata > Actinopteri > Cyprinodontiformes > Fundulidae > Fundulus > Fundulus heteroclitus. The sequence continues at coordinate 33,903,880 of NC_046365.1, forward strand.
CAAAAGCAAAGATTACATCTAAATTTCCAGGAACTAAACTTCTGGCTAAGGAATGTGTAAGCAATCAAGAATACACACTGAATCAGCACAAAACTCTAAAATTATATATTTTAATTGGGTTTAAACCTTAAAACACCAACATAAAGATGACCACATCCTATTATTAAAGGGAACCTGTTAGTCAAGTATTTATTTAGTATTTAGTAGTAATTCCTTTTGCGTAGCAGAGGGGGACCGCAGTGACCACTTGATACATAGTGGTGTTAATTGCAAAACTGTTTTTGATGTCACCACATGTTTATACAATTATGACTTATAACTGTTCTGCTAAGGCGAGAAGTCACACCAAGTAAAAATGAGCAGAAACATAGCTCACTGGTGACTCTGGAGAGTCAGTGATCCATGACAACCCACGTTTCCTGAAGAATGTGCAATAGCCACGTTGGTCCACAGCGGAAAATGTAGTATTGTCAAAAAACACAAGAGACAGTGAGGTTGGCCATGCTGCACTACACGTGTTTTTTTTAATATGTTGTAATTAAAATCAAGTTAGTATGATTCTTTTTAATTTGGATCTTATATAATCGGTATGTTTAGTGCATCTAGTTTTATGTGACGTTAGTTACAAAACACTTAATTTCTGCTGCAACGCATTTCATTTCTACGTTTAGCCAATTGACTGGCTTGCAACCCGGTCATGTGACTATCGAGTTTCTCCCAGCGAAAAAAGGAAAAAAGGAAATGGCCGACATTCCCCGTCCTTTATATGGAAAACTCAACATTTTAAAGAACACGTGCATTTATGCGCATTTTGATGCCATTTCTAGAGAAGTATGCTTAATACTTTCATTAAAATGTAGAGTTTTATCTTAAAATGTTGCGTTTCCCGCTTAAAATATGGGTAATGACCACAGACTAAATGGAACACTGCCCTGCTATGGCGACAGCAGCGCCCATAGCAACAGCCTACACAACAGACTGCAGGTCTGCTGGTGCTTCCTAGAGTCTCTAAAAGTAGAATGGGAGGCAGATCCTTTAGCTATCAGGCTCCTCTTCTGTGGAACCAACTCCCAGTTTTGGTCTGTGAGGCAGACACCCTGTCTACTTTTAAGACTAATCTTAAAACTTTCCTTTTTGACAAAGCTTATAGTTAGAGTGGCTCATGTTTCCCTGAGCTATCTCTATAATTATGCTGCTATAGGCTTAGGCTACTGGAGGACATCAGGGCCTACATTTCTCACTCTACTGAGTTCTACTGCTCTCCAATTTGCATTGCTTGTTGTCATTTCAGCTTTTAAAGGCATACTATGCAACATTTTTCAGTTAATTAATGTGTTCCATACCGTTTTGGATGATTAAATGAGTCATTTCAGGTCGAACAAAGGTTTTCTCGGCCGCCCTGGTGGTCTGTGGGGGAAATACCGCACTTGCAATTGCAAGAGCTCTCGGCCCGCAAACGCAGGCTCAGAAGTCTCGTGCAAGACCGCGAGAGTCGGTCTTGCTTTACGGGGAGAACTCCATGTGTTTTTGCCCTGCCATTCACTATATGCAGCGCGAAAGCAACAAAGAACCGCGTGTTAACGTCAAATAAACATGCAAGCATATCGAGTTTTATTATTATTATTTTTTATTTTTTTTGAATGTTGGCGAGATGCTACCGCAGCGGCCGCGGCCGCCTCGCCAAGATAGCGCTGCGGGAACCCTGATGTTCATACTTTCACTGTGTTAGTCATTGTTTGTACTGCCGTTTTTTTAACTTTTCGTTGCGTTCGCCTGTCTGCTAAGCTTAAAACAACTGCGCCTTTTTTCCTAATAGTAGGTATACCTGGTCTGGCGTTCTGTTAGCTGTGACATCATCCAGGGAAGACAGATCACCCGCTATTACCATCTGATGTAGAACAGATTCCTGGATCAATGTGTGCTTCTGTGCTTTTTGTCTGTCTTGTTGTGTTTCTGCTCTGTCTTCTGTAACCCCCAGTCGGTCGAGGCAGATGACCGTTCATACTGAGCCCGGTTCTGCCGGAGGTTTTCCTTCCCGTTAATGGGGAGTTTTTCTTTCCACTGTCGCTCCATGCTTGCTCAGTATGAGGGATTGCAGCAAAGCCATGGACAATGCAGACGACTCTCCCTGTGGCTCTACGCTTCTCCAGGAGTGAATGCTGCTTGTCAAGACTTTGATGCAATCAACTGGTTCCCTTATATAGGACATTTTTGACCAATCTGTATAATCTGACCCAATCTGTATAATATGATTGAATTTGACTTTGTAAAGTGCCTTGAGATGACATGTTTCATGAATTGGCGCTATATAAATAAAATCGAATTGAATTGAACAGTAGATCATGTGACTTTTTAACACAAAAATGTCCCGCTTCATCCAAAAACGTTGAATTATAGCTCAGAAGCACCTGTCCGTTGACCTTTCATGAGCAACAGTAAGAGCATCATTGTGGGTAGGAAAGGAGCTTCAGATTGCTGTATTGATTTCGGACAGCCTTTAACTCATTAGGTTACGGAAACACACATGGACGACACAAGTCAAATCCGGGCCTGCAGCCTTCCGAAAAGGAACTACAAAGTTTACGCTTTCTTCTCTCCGGAACTTTTTGTTAATTTCCATGAGGTGGGCTGAGTCAGATCACGCAAAGGATTGTGGGATTCCTTCTAGCTCCATAGCACTGGTAGGGGACATCACCAGGTTCCTATGCTAAAGTAGCTGTGAGAGGAAGCATACAGGCTCCTTTTCCTACCTCCTTCCTCACCGACTGCACTTTTCGTGCAGTTTTTTATGGCGACCGCTGACACACTTCCGCTTTGGCTAAAGAGTCCTTACCCAAAAGAAATATTCAAATGTAGAGTTCAGAGTTTGGGAGCAGAACGGGAGAAAGCTCTGCTCCCCATGGTGCTGAGACGGGAAGGAGAAAGAGTAAGGTAAATGGAATCTAACAGTGCGGGAGGAGTAGCAATCTTCGGTGAAACTGATATATTGTCTACATTCACTGAACAACAATTATGAAAATATTATGCATACTTCTTGCTAAAAATGTCATCAAAATGCATTTCAATGCAGATATTTTCTTTAAAATGTTGGGTCTTCCACATAAAGAACTGGGAAAGTTGGCCATTGTTTTCCTTTTTTTTTTTTTTTTTGCTTTGAGAAACTTGATAATCACATGACCAGGTTCAAAGTCAATGCAAATGAAAAGTCCAAACATAGGAATAAAACGTATTTAGGAACCAAATTCTGACAATACCACATTTCCCTTTGTGGACCAATGTGACTATTAGAGGAGACTTGTAAAATTTTGGACATATTTTGCTCTAACTCTGACTTCTTTTAATCCAGTAAATTCAAATTGTGACGCAAACTCGATACTAGTTTTGGCTAATAAATGTGCCACCAAACAGTAAGCCACTGAAACAGAAAATCCAAACACAAGGAGTAAAGTGTAACAATTTTATCCCATTGTTGGCGTCAGTTGTAACATACAGTGGGATGAATTGTAATATCATAAAATAAGGACGTTGACAATAACTTAAGCTACTGAAAGCCTTTTCTTTTAAAATTTAAAAAGCTATCAAAACACAAACTGAACGCAGGGCAGTTGTCTTTCTATGACACTAAACCACGAGGTGAGCTATGCCACCTTATAATGAAGACCATGTGATGCCAAAAATCCTCAAGCTCTATTAACATTTTAACATTTCTAATAGCACATTAACTTTGCTCCTCTTTCTTGAAGTTTTTAGGCAATAATTTATGTATAACCTACAAATAATTTATGTATAGCCTACAAATTTGTAAATTGCATGTATATTTTATATTATACAAACCTGTATATTGCACAAGCATGTAGGCTATAATCTTTCGAGACGTTTATCCTCTTTTGAATTGTCTTGCAGCTGGATTTTGCAAAATGCGCTCCGTTAAGCTGACCCCAATTTTTCTTTCCTGAAATAAGAGTATTTTCTGCATCTAATCCAAAATTTCCTAAAATGAAAGTTTGATTTTTTCCACCTCAAAATTGTGTGAAATCATGCTGTTGCAAAGATGGATCGATTTATTTTAAGGCCTTATAAACAGCTCTTTATCAGGGGCAATTATTATTGGTGCTTTTGCTGGTTTTATTAGTTAATTTTATTGTTATTTTTTGCTAAGATGCGGTAGCAACACAAACTAGTAAGAGAGAATATCTATTAGAAAGCCCCGAAATTAAATGCAATAATAATAAATCATGACAAGAGTCACAGGCAAACAGTGATTCTGTATAATATAAACAGAGGAAGGAACAAAGGTGTGACAAAAAGACAAAGCTAACGCGGCCCACGCAAGCTGAATATTTCACAATTCCCTCGGAGGTATTCTGAAAGCAAAAGAAGTGCGAGAAAAGGATGTGCAAGTGAGCCCCTTCAGAAATTGTGAAATTGTAAAACCTCCTTAAATATTGACCTTGTTTTTATTTTACGTGATGTTGGCCTAGCACTCCGCTGGAAATGGACCAACAGAGTCAGGTTTGCCTGATCTGATCTGATCCAGTCAATGAGTTATGGTGACAGTTATAATGAGGAGCGATTTCCCCAACTGGTCTGGTAGAGAAAACCTCCTGGTGGGGGGGGGGGGGGGGGGGGGGGGGGGTAGGGCCAAGGGGTAAATACGCCTGCCAGGTGTATGTCTGTGTTAACAGACACAGGGGGCGCGACTGACTGGGAGTGCAGAGAGACTAGGCCAACAACCTGCAGGGATTATAACTCCCATCTGCCCTGAGATTTCCTCTCTTTCTTCCACCAGAATCCGGCAACGTTGGCTGGAGATATTTCCCTGCTCTGCTGCCATTTGGCTCTCGGTTGTGCAGCCATGAAGCTTTTATCCTCTGTTTTCTATTATTTACTGTGCAAACAAATCTGTCACTTCTCTCACACACATGCACACAAAAAAAAGGTTACTGCATGTTCAACAAGCTCACATAGGATTCCAGTGTTTTTAAATTTTTGATATTGGGGCTTTTTTGTGTGTGTGTGGGGGGGGAAACGTCGTGTCCATGTGGGATCTGTGTATGTTTTTACCTTTGTGATCTTTGATATCCACAGCTGCCTGAGCCTCCAACAGCAGAGAGATCAGCTCCTTGTTCCCACTCAGGGCAGCGTGGTGAAGCGGCGACAGCCTTCACACAGACACAGATTAAGCGTGAAAATAAACATACTCACACATATATGCATCAGCAAGAGCTCTGGCTAAAAAGTTGCTGAATTAATCTCCATCGTACAGCTGCTCCGCCCCTCAGCTCTATGTGAAAGATGGGAGGGGGGTGAGGCAGGCAGCCGGGCTGACATGGTGGTGGTGGAAGGGGGGGGGGGGTGACCTACTTCCATTAATAAGCAATCTTACTACCCTGGAGTGGAGAGTACACACAGGCCATCTATGTGTGAGTGGGGTTTGTGTGAGTCTAATGGATCCCCTGTGAATGTAAGAGCCGGTCCCTGGAGTCAAATCAACGAGTCATCAGTCATTAAACAGGGAGCCGAGCCCAATTATCTGATTTCCACCAACACAATAAAAAGATTCCTATTATTTGATGGAGCGAAAGGGAACGCCGTTACAAGCCAAGCATGAGCACAGGTCTAAATACGGCGACATAAAGCGGCACGACCAAATTAAAACTTGGAAACACTCCATCTGCCTTTATATATATGAGATATTTACCATCTTTATGGTTTCCTTTAGAAAAAGTACAGATTCAGGCGGAGGGTGTTTATCCTGTCGTTTAACTGTGTAAGTCACAGAGGATATTTGGATAAGCTGTCTTTATCTAAGGCAGTTTTGCTGTTTTTTTTTTTTTTTTTTGTTTCTTTCTCAGATCACACAGGTGTCTTGTTGTGATCTAGTTTTTCTTTCCTTCTCCATTTAGGCTGCGTTCCAGTTACCCAGAAAATTCAGAACGTGCATCTGGGAATCGCGTCACATCTAACCGTGTTCCAGTTACGAGCAGGAAAACCAGTGGGGACTGCAAACTATTCCACTCACTAACCAGTCTAAATCAATCTAATATAACAATGGATGCATTTGAACACTTTCACTTCGGTGACGGCCTCCTCCACCTATCAGAGCTGAATGGTCTGAGACACCAGGAGCTACATTTAGCGTTATGCAAACATATTCATAACTTTTCTACGTTTTGTCACGCTACAATCTCCTCACAGCATGACGCTGCCATCGCCATGTTTCACTGTAGATGTTCAGTTTCAGCCTTGTTTGACCTGAGCACCTTCTTCCACATGCTTGCTTTGTCCCCTACGTCACACCCAGATTTGTGAACAATTAAAAGTTGTCGCGTAAACAGGTTCTCGCACCTGAGCTGTGGATCTTTGCTGCTCCTCCAGAGCTACAATGGGCCTCTCGGATGCTTAATAAATCTCGGAGGCATGCAGAGAATTGCTGTATTTATTCAACATTTATCAAATGTTGAAAAACCATGTATCGTTTTTCTTTCTTGTCTACGTTGAAGGCCACGCTTAAGGCTCACAGTAAGAGCGGCTTATGTTATCCTGAGCTACTTCTGTAGGTACGATAATATAGGCTTGGGCTGCTGGAGGTATCATGAACACTTTCCCTCACTCTGCTGCATTCTCCTACTACTCTCCAATTCTGGATAATGTGCTGTTACTTCCACTTTTACCTTTATGTTCCCTGTGTGTTTTTTTACATTTTTGCAATAACTCCATCTGGCCTGGCATTGTGTTTAGCTGTGACACCGTCCTGGAAGGGGGGCATCGGCTGAGCTACTGCTGCCACCAGCTTCATTTAGTCCTATATAGATGATGATTTGTCTTTTAGTTTTTAACCCTGTTTTTATTCTAAACATAACTATTGTCTAGGAGCTAAGGTACACATGCACGCACGCCCTAGCTACTTCGACATGTTGGTGTACTATCATCCATATTGCATATTATCTCATATTGTTCTATAAATAGACTGGTGTTGTCTTTTTTCCACTTTTACCTTGATTATTTCATTTTTTTACCTGAGTATGCCATATTATCAATAATTGTCCAAAATTTACTCCGGTATAAATTTTTTACTTTGATTTTTACCGTTTCTGATAAAGCTTATCCTCTGCAGCTTTAGAATTAACTTTAGATTAGATTACCTTGTTCGTTCACAACTATAAACTATAAACTGTTTTTGCCACTGTCACACCCACACAAGTTCCACATTGTGGGACAATAAAGAAATTTAATTTATCTCATTTTATTGGCTGAGCTTTTACGACACCTGTTTATGTGCTCTTTTTCATCCCATAGACTTGGAAACTGGCTCAGAGCTTCTCTGCTTAGCTCTGGTTCTTTCCTAGATCATGCCACTAAAAGAGTTTTTCTTCCACATAGAAATTATTCCTGCATCAATGTGTTTTTTTTGTGTTTTTTTTTTTGTGTGTGTCTCTGCTCTGTCTTCTCAAATCCACAGTCGTCGTGGTAGATGACCGTTCACACTGAGCCTCGTTTCTGCTGGAAGTTTCTTCCTGTTAAAGGGGAGTTTTCCTCTCCACTGTCACTACATGCATGCTCTGTAAGAGGGATTGTGGCAAAGTCAACGACACAAAGTGGTTAATGCTGCATTGCTTATTGCCATGTTGTTTGAAAACAAACTCCTTCCTGTTATCTGACTGAATATGACCTATTGAACCTGTTATAAAACAGGAAAGTGACAGCTTAATGGGTTCTTGGTTTGGCGGAGCTACTCCTTTTAGAAACTATGCGATCATTGATACTTTTTAGTTCTTTAAAAAAAATTAAGAGAAGGGAGTAATGATGATAGGAGGGAACTAAAGGAGCTGTCGGCCCTCACCCGTCCGCATCCTGGATGTTGACATTAACCCTCTTCGCTGCTCCAAGGAGCTCTGAAACAAAAGAGCAAAAAAAAAGAAATGTGTTAAAAAAATATTGAAAAAACTGTTTGAATTTAAGCTTGAAGTCTGTGCCTACTAAAGACACATTCAGCTGTTTGACTCCTTCCTGCTGGTGTTAAATCAACAGTTTTGTGTCTGTGAAATCATCAAAGTGATACGTCTGTCTTTGAACAGTTTCCTCACTGCAGCGATAAAAAGGTTATCTGGAAATCACAAAGCAAGACGAACTGAAGTATTTCAGAAAGCTCAGGTCCTATTTCTGCCGAAAGCAACACATATACAGTCAAATTCAGTGAATTGCGATATTATTGAAAAGTATATTTCTGTTAAATCTGATCAATTTCTGCTTACAACTCATTAAAAAAATAACAGTTAAGATTAAAAATGTTACATCAGACCAATAAAAAGAAAACTTTTCAATACAGAAATGTGTGCTGTAGTTTTCAGAAGGTACTTTTAATCTGACAATTGAGCCTTATTATAGCCAATATTCTAATTTATTGAAAATGTCCTTGTTTGGGTATTATTAAGACTTGATTGAACTTTAAAATCTCCTAATTTGGTTTTGAAATTTAAATGCACTAAGACGAAAGTCCAGAAACACAGTTTAGCTCAGGAGTGTCAAAAGTGCAGGCTGGGGGCCATATATGACCCTAGGAAGGATTTTATACGGCCTCCAACCACAGTTCAGTACAGATTGCTGATGCAGATGTACACTTTTTATAAAAAATATTTAGGGCAATTACCAACACATTAAAATCTTTCTGAAATGGAAAATCTTATGTATAACACATGTGTACTTTTCTATTATTGCCCACTATGTGTCTCTAAATTGGATTGAATTGTAAACAGAACCTTAAGCTTTCAGCAACTTTTACTCAACATCAGACTCAGACTCACCAGTCCATTTAATGTGAATAAATATGACAAGCATTTTTGAAGAAAAAGAGTGATATACGTATATCCAGTTCCTGTTGCTCAGCCACAAAAGTTTCTTTCTCTGCTTTCCTTTTAATAAGGTATTTAAAAATAAGTACGACATCCCATTTCTTTAAGAATCAGACTACTTGGCTCATTTTATTAAACATACTGCACACAATTTATTAGAATTAAAACATAAAAAGACACAATGAATTTGCTTTTGCACTTTTAATTAAAGCAAATTTGGTGTCCCTTAAATAATTTCAAAAAGTAAATTGTGACTCACATGGCAAAAAGGTTGGATTCCTTTAAATTAGCTCCCGCAACATCCTCCACGAAAAGATTTGTATAAAAGCCGTACAAATTAATAGTCACAGAAAAATGTTGACCCCACAATGCGACTCTTGTTAGCTTTGAAGGTTTTTTGTTTTACTTCCCTTTCCTTCTGTCCAGATAAACCTGTGCCCCCTTCCAGCGTTATCTCTCACCGTTCCAGTTGTTTAAAACCTTGTAATCATTGCTCCAACAATACGGGCAATTTAGGTGAGTACCTACTTTCTTGTGGCCGTTTCCAGATGCACAGAGATCAGCACACATCTGCTTCCCTCGAAGCTTTGAAGAGTGGCAAAGATAAGATTTCTGGACCCTTTGATTAAAGTGTTCAATAAAATATGTTTCAGTGAAATTTAGTTATTGTTATGTTGCCACTACTGGTGTTAACAAGAGAATAAATAAATAAATAAACAATAAAAATAAATAAACAATGACAATCTTTTCACTTTCCTCGTTTATATTAAACACAGCGCAACACATTTATTTTTCTTTCCGTTGAACTCACGTAAAAGGTCAGATTATATATATATATATATATATATATATATATATATATATATATATATATACACACAAACACACACACACACACACACACACACACACACTTTCGCTGGGATTATAGTTTTATAATTTCCCATGATAGAAGTATTATTATAGTCCCCTAACCATGGAGTGAGTCTGTGAATTATCCATTAGCCAGAGGGCCTTTATAGACAGGAGAAGCCTTTCTTCTTATGTCTCGTTCAAGATCAAAGAAATTTTAAATGAAATAAACTCCCTAGATTGTATATTAAGTGTTTATCATGACTATCCTTGGTTTAAAAGTCTATTACAATTTGCATTTTGCGATTCTATTGGCAACAGACTACAAACTCAAACAACTGAATAGCCAGAATTTGATTATTTTATTTATTTATTTTTTACAAATTTTATGCAAACATTTTTTTTCCCTGAAAATAAACTGTACTTAAAGGAAAGCATTCCATTTTATATATTAAAGCTCAATCTAAGGTTGATTTTAAGAAACAACAAATTAAATGATTTATTTTTGAAAAAACACTATTTGTAGTACTTGCAGAAGAAAGTTCAAGTAGGATTCTGCAGTTAATTGAGATTTTATTTCAATACTTTATAAGAGACTAAAATGGACACAGAGAAAACAGCTTGTCTCTCTGCCTCTCATTTTTTTTTTTCTTTTAATGTTCTGGTCAAACCCTCATAATCCGGAGGCCATAATCTGTAGCTGTTCTGTAATCTGCGGAAAAGCTTCTCCCTCTCCCTCCTCATCCCTTCATCCTGCTTTCACACTCTAATTTTCTCTGTAATTTGCTAAAGACCGTGCGCTGATTGGTTGCCTCGGCCGTCTCTGTTTACACTCTGGAGCTGACATCATTTTCCTCCAGGGATGCGGCGTGGGGGTTTACTCTGCGCACGTTTAGGTTCCCCCATTCTGTCTCGGATTAAAAAATGACGACCAGCCCACCCCCCTCCCGGCTGATGAATTTCAGTATCTGTGTCGCTTTATAAAAGTATCCCAGAGCCTCATGAGCCCACACGGCACCAGCAACACCTGGAACAGCCCATTACATTCTAAACTTTCCTACATTTTCTGCTTCAAACATTATTTTCCCCCTGAGCTTTAACACTTACAGACAATTTAGAGCAGGTGCGTTCAAAGGTTTTGTCAAAATTCTCAAGTCATAAGTAACTGAGGGGCCAAAAAGTACAATTTAAAGAACAAAACAAAATGATTTCCAAAATATATGGTGACTTCTACCTGCTCTACAAAATATTAGCACGTACTATTCTAAGTAAACATATTTCTTTGATTTTCTGTAGAAAAGGGCTGTGTAAATCAACAAGTCTATAAATTTTGTAGATGCAAAACTTGAAAAGAATTTTGTACATTTGATGTAATAAAAAGCAGTCATCCAGTTTGCAATTTTTTTTCTTTGGCCTTAATTTAAAAAAAGTATTATTTTTTTTGTCTATTCTCAGCAGGAAAAGGATTTGGAATTGAAAATGCTGGGCAATATATCAAGATTTTTTAAAATATTGAGATTTTTTTTAAAGAGATACAGGACTGTCTCAGAAAATTAGAATATTGTGATAAAGTTCTTTAATTTCTGTAATGCAATTAAAAAACATGAAATGTCATACATTCTGGATTCATTACAAATCAACTGAAATATCGCAAGCCTTTTATTGTTTTAATATCGCTGATTATGGCTTACAGCTGAAGAAACCCAAATATCCTATCTCAAAATATTAGAATATTGTGTTAATTGCATTACAGAAAATAAAGAACTTTATCACAATATTCTAATTTTCTGAGACAGTCCTGTATATAGTTCATATTGAGATGATCTATGTTTCATTATAATTATATTTTTACATATTCTTGTATCACTTGCAGGACAGATTTGCTCCATCCTATAATTTTGGTCATTCAGAATGGCCCCCAGGCATTACTGTGAACACCCCTGCTTTTGTGTTTCTTAAATTTCTTATTAAAATGACTTAAAACAATACAACATTCTCTATAATTTCCTGACGGGTCAAAGCAGAAGCAAACAAAATTTGCCGTTATAATGAATTGGATGAATTTTTATAAAATGCCTCGTTTTGTTTTGGTTTTTTTTAAAGCCAGTTTTTGAGGATGACGATGCAAAAGCTACTGACGCCTTATTGGATGTCATCTCCTCCGCTCAGCCTTTTGGCTTCAAGATCATTGTGGAAGAGAGGAAAGTCCTCACAGCACACGGTTGCCAGTTACTCTCTTGTTTATTGTTTGCATTTTAGAAATCCATTTTCTTTTTTTTTTAGAAAAGATTATTTAAAAAAAACAAATTATTTGTTTATCATGAAATCAATTAACATCTTCGTTGATGTTCTAAGCTGAAAATGTAGAAAACCTCCAATCCATGATTTTTTTTATAAGGATGTCTCGGCATTAGGGGTCTGTTGTATCAGAGGTTGTAAAAATCAGAGGATAATGAGGCTCAGAGCCAACAGAACACTGTATCTGTGGTGCGATTTATTATCAATCCTCATGTTAATTTTTATGAACGTCCATACCTCAGTTTGTGCGTGATGTTTCTGGGAGAATCTGCCTGTTGCGTCAATTATAAAGGCTGATTATATCCACAGATAAAGCCCTTTCAGGAATTGAATGTTCTGCTGACTTTGCTCTATTAGGCTGAGTTGATTGACTTCTGTTTTTGTATGATGAAGCCCCAAACCTATTGGATTCTGGATATTATGCTGTGATTTTCACCTCATCATCTCCAGGCTTTCACCATCACATTTAATGTAAACAGACATTTGCTGTGCAACTGTATGAACTGTCCCACGTGAAACATGCGTCAGTGTCCAGATCCGTAATTACGTGCTCCAATTGGACCTTCTTTCCCTATTTTGAAAAAACACTGTGCCTAAGCAAATTCACAAAAAAGTCACATTTATTCTCATTTCCCTTTTACATATTTCTATTGAATGTCTTCATTCTGAGCAAATTCATTGTTTGTGTGCCCAAACTTGGCAAATAAAACGGATTCTGATGTCACGGCATTAAAAAAGTGATGGCTGAGCGGTATGCAGGAATAGGAAATAGTTTACTTTGAGTACTTTTTTGAATGAAGTCATTCACGAACTCCCTTTAGCCCTAGTGGAGATCCACTGCTGAACCGGGCTGAGGTTTCTGTGTTCCTGCTCCTTCAAGCGTTGATTCTAGTAGCCCAACATCTCCCCAGGATGCACATCTTCTGCATTTTCATATCGCATGTCCTCTATGGATCCAAGAACTAAACTATTCTCAGATCAAACATGAATAGACGTAGAGTTTTTTTTAGCCGCAGTTTCTCCGACAGCTTCTTGAAGCCTCTCTGCATTATCAAATTACCAAAATCATCATGTGGGAGAGATACCAGAACACGTCCAGAGACATAAGCTTCCATGGTTAGCAGGATGAATACCCAGCGACTGCTGCATGGACTCCTGTAGTGCCAACATCTGCTGTCTGGAGACTCCAACATTATGTACCACAGAAGACCAGCGTCATGGACCATAAAGTACACATGTATGTATGTACAAATGTATACACGAATGTATATGCACATATATACGTGTAGGTACGTATGTATGTAGGCGTATAGATATATGTATATATATAAGTATATATATATATATGTTTATATATATATATAGACCACTATGAATGTAAATAAGACATCATATGCCCATTCCTATTTCTTTTGTATTTTTTTGGTATTCTTTTTGATCCATTGTATATATGAAGATTCACTGTATATAACTGAATGCACCTTCCCTACTCTGCACCTTCTTGTATGAGCCGATGTGACGAGTGAATTTCTCCATTGTGAGATCAATAAAGACTATCTTATCTTAAAGTGTAGAAAAACATTGTCCAAAATTACATCCAGTAGAGTCCATGGCAGCATGATAGTAACCAGATTTGGACCACAGAAGAAGAATATTACAATCAAACATTACCAGCTCTGTCAATATATTAAAGCCTGGTCTCCAGATCAAAGTTAAGTTAAGCAGTAAGTTTCATATACAAACAAAATTTAAAATATGGAATAAAAAAACCTGTAAAATAATTGAATATGTGTCAAATGAAGCAGATACTTGGGTCAAAACTTACACTGTGTTGCTTAACCTTCAGGGCGAGACAATAAGAAAAACACTGAAAAAGCATCTTATTGTTAAGGTTTGAAGAAGGCAGCCTTTTCACTCTAAAAGATGGGAAGGTCATATCTGAATAAACAACAAGACCTCTGGAATAATGATTTTTAGAGCCACAAGAAAAGTGTGTCAGAGTAAAATGTGAGACCATTTATGTAAAAGCTGAAGTTTTTGTCCAAACTGGCTGAGCTTAATTGAAATGCTGCGGTGGGACCTTACCAGGGCTGTGCTTAATCAAATCTCTGCAAACCTCCCGAAATGAAAGGGGCCTTCTAAGGAGAGTGGCCGAAATTACTTCACAACGAGTCTGAAGGCCACAAACGTGCGGTGTATGTTGCTTTTCACCCAAGGTTTCAGGAACTCCCGTGGAATAAAATATTTCCTTTGCTCTGCAAAACCTTTCAGCTCAAAAGTGACAAATGAGAAAACATTTGCAGTTTGCAAAATATCGCGTGGAGATCCCTTTTTCTACTATGGTTTCAGCCCACATTCAGACAGAAGGAAAACTTTGTTGAATGCCTGAAAACCTTTGAGCAGCAACATGTACCCTCAGCCGTATGCAGCTCTAACTTATTGGGTGACTGCGTCACTCCGTCCTCTTCCAATCTCACTGGTTTCATTCGCTAATCACAATTTTCTCCCCTGATGTTGGACTGCTTGTCCGAGAGACTCCCCATTGTGTTTCTCCATCTGCGTCCTTGCCTCTTACACGTCAGAATAATATCAAACATAATGCTGGATCCAGGCTGCGGTCACCATGGCAACCGCCTCACAGTGCCAATCCCAGCCTGTCAGTCATTTCGGACAGCATCAACATGATATGTTTTTTTTTTGTTTTTTTTTTTGTAAAGCCCTACGTCAAACGTAACAATGGTTAAACGTTTTGATTGGTTTTGACAAATGGAACCCCATCAGTAACTTCCAGTTAGACAGCTGCCGTTCGCAGCGGCGAGGGCTAATAAAGCTGCAGCTACTGGCTGGAAGAGCATCGGGTTACATGCTGTAAGTCAGTGGTCTCAGCACACCTGACTCTGTCATTTTGTGTCTCTTTCTGTCTTCTGCATTGCACCACGCCCACATACCCCACTGTAATCAGCCTCATGTCTCACAACTGTGACCTGTTCCACTGCTCCGCTAACCTGACCCTAGCCAAATGAATTTCGCTCGCTCCACTCATCCATCTGGAACTGATCCATAGGAATGGCGTTTCAGAAGGCTGGGCCTTATCAAAAATCCTTGCATATGATTGGATAAGCCACTTGTCTGTCATCTTTATCGACGTGCTATTTCAACCACTCACACCGAAGCTAACCCGTGACACTGATGAGAGTGAAGCAGGAAAAAACAAAACAGAACAGCCGACATCTTGGATATAGCAACGGTGGAATCAGCGCAATGTCGGTAAATGATCAATGTCGTCTGTGCCATGAAAATGTGTGGATATAAGGCAACCAAAAACGTATAGACGAACGACTTACAGAACTCGGTTTAATAGTGTTACAAGTTCAGGTAAGATCATGTCGGATATGCAACCGGTGCTTTCGCTTGATCGGCAGACTCGAAGATAGTCTGGCAAATCCTATAGGATGGCAAAAAGCAGAAGAGGAACCGCTTTCTGAAAAATCAACTTCATCCGAAACATCAGTGAGTGCAAAGACACCTGTCGCACACAAACGGCACAGGGAACCGACACCGTCGAAATTGCGTCCCCAACCCCAAACACCCCCTGCTCCTCCAGCTACTAAATTGTCGAGGCCAACAACTGAGACCAGAGCTCGACAAAGTGTCACTGAGGTAAGTACAAATTGTGAAACATAAGACAGGCAATAGCTAATGATGTAAACCAGTGTAATGCAAGCACAACACGGAAGAAATAGCAGCATCAATGTTAACGCTTGCTTCCTCGATGCGAGCCGCCATTGTTGTCTGAATCAAAACAGTCTCACGTCACGGTCGCTTCTCCACTACGTCACATCTATGAAACTCCAGCCCTGCGTCCTGATTGGCCAGACAATAAAATTGGTTGAAGCGGAGCTAAGCGGAACGAAATTCATCTGGCTCGTCAGGTTACTGCTCCGCTGCAATCAGCTTCATGCGTTGCACCTGGCGCCTGCACTACTCATGCACTCCACAGCCACTCAGATGATAAGCTACGTTCACATGGACAAAAGCAGTCGGAATAAACGGCCGATGGTAATAACAATGCGTCATGTAAACACGGCAATCTGAATATTGTGATCAGATTAAGCTCAGTCGGAGTAAAACTGTAATCCGAATGAGATGGGTGGTTCATGCCGACTGACAATCCGATCGGCGTGCATGTGAACGCTTGTCAGGATCAAGTTATTCTGAATGTGGCAAACTGACCTGCGTGCGCACGTGAATCTCACGACCACGTTATGTATTTCTGCTTTGAGTGGAAATATGTCGGAAGGCAAACCTGTCTGTGCTCTCGATACAACCTTTCTATTCAAAACATTTAACTTTTTACTAATTCAGTAACGTTTCCACCGTAATGCGAACCTGGAGCAAGTCAAGCCTGGGCGCTCGGAAGAAAAACAAACTCGTACTCTACTGATTTGTCAACTATTTCTTGTTGTTCAGCAAAGACAGAAGTACTTCTTTGTGTATTTTTAGAGAAATTTGCTAACTGCGCATTTCAGAGGGGTTCTATTACTGATAAAGCCAGGTGCATATTAACAAAAATCATGATCAGATTCATTCATTGTGTGCCCAAATGAACGGTACAATCTGAGTATTTCTTGTTTTTTAATACATTTCTATCTAATTGTTAAATTCTGTTCATGTAAACATAGCTACTAGTGTCATAGTTTTGGTTCCTGCTTTAGTTTTAGTCTTTGTTTTGGGTTTCTTTTAGGTTTGGTCCTTGTGGTTTTAGGCATAGACATCATATACGTAGACACCCCATTGGTCGCTGCCAGTCACTAAGCTGACGTGCCTACAGGGCGGCCATCTTGGGTCAGACCACAGATCAGACAGCTGCTGTGAAAATGAATAGGAGGCAGCTCAGATCTCATTTTAATCATATGTTCACAATGCTTGTAACCTTTCAGACAGATAACACATATTTATTCAGAACCAAAACTATTTAAACTGAAGTCAAACTGGATGAAAAATGTACACGCACTTACATATTTTGCAGTTACATATTAATCTAATATACACACAAATTATACACACATACATCTCTCTCTCTTTCTTCCAATATATATATATATATATATGTATGTATGTAAGTATGTACATAAGAGCAAAACTATATACAGACAAGTGAGAGCAGAGGTGCCCATAACAGCATTTATTCTGTCTGACCTAAGATGGCCGCTCTGTCGGCACGCCTCTCAACCGAGGACACGGCGTCTACGTATTCATGTCTGTGGTTTTAGGTGCTGGATTGGTTTAGTTTAGTTCCTGTTTCCCCTCCACTGATCCTGTCAGCCCGTTCTCTCTGTCACCCACTTAACTTCCCCTGATTACCTCCACCTATCTTAGATAATTAGAGTCACTCGTTTTTCACCTGTCTACCTGTCTATTTAAGCTTGCCTCCCCTGTCACTTCCTTGCCAGAATGTCGCTTTCCTCACGGTGCAGCTTCCAGCTATTTCCTGTTCTGCCTGCTTGTCTGTGTTTCTGACCTGTGTTCTGTTTCCTGGTATTGAGCCACCGTAAGTCACCGATCCTGCTAACCCTTATCTGTGTTCTGAGTTTGCCAGTTACTCGGACCTGGTGTGGACCAAAGTCTCTGAGTCCCCGGTTCTGGACTGCCACTCGTGCTCTGTTACCCGTTTTTGGATTGTTTCCCTCCGCTCTGTGTCTGATCCCTGCTACCCGCCCTGCCTGTCTCCCTGCCGGACTCCCTCAAGGACTGTTTCTGTTTGTTCACTCATTTAATAAACTGCCTAAACATCTCCATTGTGTCTGGCTGAATACTGGGTTCACTCCCATTCATTACAACTAGAGGCTCTTGCTAGTAGACGTCCAGCGGTTTTCCTTGCCTGATGTTTACGAGCTTGTTTCTGCTCCTTGGTTTTCCCTGACTCACCTTGTCTGATATGAACCGAGCTTCTGATCTCTAGACAATGACTCTGCTTTTGTGCACTGACCTACGAACTTCCTTAACGTTTGGGTTATGAACCGCTCTCTGCCATTCTGCCTGACGCTCTCTGCATTGACTGAAGTCTGCTCTCGCCGTTGCTTGTTCCTGCACAGCTTCTCTGACTGTCACCAGGTTTCTCATTTAAATAAACCTTTTAAAATGCAGCTCTGTGTTTGGATGAAATTCTGGGTCCACAATCTGCTTTTCCTGACACACTCCAATGTTGGCTAATTTGCAGAGCTCTCTAGCGCTTGACTGCATGCTAATGAGACAGTTCAGCCATTTGAATCAGATCTGTAGGGCGAGGGACACATTTGAAAGTTTCATCGGCCCTCGAGTACTTGAGTTTCTGACCGATGCTGTACATCTATGCAGTGGATGTTCTCAGGAAAACGGGCCAAAGCTGTGGACAAATTACACAACTTTCACAGTCATCACAGAGTTTGAATAGGCTAGGTGTTCACAGGCTGAAAGACACTTGAAAACTGTGCCGTATGAAAGGCTCCCTGATTTACCAGACCAACTAAAGCCAACCGAGCGAATCAAACTCTGTTGTAAACTTCCACAAGCACAAAGGTTTGAAGGAACAAACGTACCAGCACAGGGTGCAGCTATAAAAGATCAAACTGGTTATATTTCTGTTACACTACCCCTTGAAAATGGATGAGATGCAATCTAAAATATACTACTTTCAACACACAAGTACATATGACTCGTACTGCATTGTTATACTTGTGTTGAGAGGTTGCAACATCTATTTGAGGTTGATTGTGGGTTTTGGAATGACTGTTCAAGTTGAGTCCCGGCCTGTGATGTCTTTCCCCTCTCTCTCAACCCAATTTCCTGACAGCCTACTTTCAAATAAAAACCACTACAACCAGGGAAAAAAAATGGCAGACAATATCATGCTTGTGCAGGATTGTACAAATAAACATTAAGAGGGTATAAATCAGTTTATATGGAGAATATTTGATTTAGAAATTACCTTTTACATTCAATGTGATTTTTTTTTTTTGATTTAGCTCTTCATTCTTTACTACAGTATGTTTTAGCCTTAAATATTGGAGTATTTCTCTGTTGGGGGAGTGGTGGCCTTAATATAACAGATATACTTGTTTTTAAATTTAGGCATTTAATTGTGGAAAAGGCTTGTTGAAAATGAACCACTTTCCACCATCGGAAAACATTGTTCTTTTTGTCCATTTGTGGATATTTACTTTTCCGTGGCCAACTATTTATTTTCTTCAATCTACAATGACCATAATACAAATTTTTATTTTTTGGAAATTACAAGAATAAAGTCATAATATTAGATGTACAAGAATAAAGAACATTATGAGAATAAAGTAATAATATTACGAAAATAAAGTCACACAGTTGTTTGCACAAGTCCTGATACTAATAAGTAATTTGATGCTGATTTGCTAAAAAAAAAAAGAAATCAGTATTCCTTAATTGTGAAACCAATACCAAATTATAACGTTACAAGAGGCTCAACATTTCTCATTTTAACACAAGAGGAAGGACCATTTAGTCAACAGTCCGTTGTTGCGCTGAATTTTCACTTCCACAGGAGAGGTACATGATGTTTTATTTTGTTACTATTTCTGGTCCGCTTCTCTTACTGGCTTCCATGTTTGTTAGGCTGCTGCTCTTTTGCCAACATAAAATACCAAATGCTGCGTTCTATTTTGGGAACCCAGAGAACTCTCCTATGATTGGCTTAGGAACCAGGAAGTAAACACGGGCTACACTCTTAACTGAAGTTGTTCCGGAGCGTACCTCCAGGTTTGAAAGGAGAAAAAACGTGACAAAGACATCGTTGATGGAGAGGACTCAATGTTTGTGGGGAATGTTACTAACATCCCAGGTGACAAATGAGAATGATTTAGGTTGATTTTACAGTAAATATAATAATAAATGTTTTGTATTACTACTTAATTGTAATTAGTTAATACTTATTTATTTGTAGTATATATTATACCCACTGCTGTTTTACGCTTATGTTCAAAATGTTGTATAGTTAAAATAAAGTTCGTAAAGAAAGTCAGCTTTTAGCTTTTAGCTTTTGCAGCATCCCAGCCGCTCCTCTTCATTGGCTGTTGGCAACAGGCGTTTGCAGTAGCGTCGTTGATTCGCTCACACTACTCCATCCACCACAAAAAATTCAAACGTGTTTGCTGTTTGTTTAACTATGATTGAGGTCGGGTTGGATTCCCTCACATTCCTACATACCTCTCTCTTCACCTCCTCTTACACTAACAGACTGACACAGACTTTCACCGTCTGGGAATAAGGGTTAAAATAGGGTCGACTTAAGTCAGATTTCATGCATTATCGTCCACTCAAATCAAGATTAGCTGGATAGATTCAGAAAGAAAACCTACAGCTCATTCTGGGCTTTCCAGGTCCGCGCTGATAAACATCTGGAGCTACATACACACTCCATAAAGATATGGCAAGGCAAGTTTGTTTATAAAGAACTTTTCCGTTACAAGATGATTCAATGTGCTGTAAAAGATATGTAACCTTCGTTTTCCCCTCTGTATGACATTAAAGCTGGTTTTACTTATTTATTTTTTAAGGTCAGTTAGAATTACCTAAATTATGTGCCAAATGCCAGAATAATGGGAGGACGCTTTGGAGAGAAGTCAGAAGTTGCATTACACTGAAGTTATAATGCCTTTCAACATTCTGGAAAAGCCCAACCAATTTATTTTGTGGGTTTGTATGCTTCTGACATGCCATCTGAGTTAAATGGAGGAACACCTGTGTCTGTATGACAGCAAAAAAATAAAAATAAATTAGCCAAAATATCTGGAAGAGATAAGAGGACCTCCAAAGGATCTTTTCATTCTGTAATATAATTTCCAGATGCTTGAAGGCCCCACTTCTCACTTTTTAAACAATAATATGCACATATAAACCCAACAAGAATGTCCATGTATTATTCCCGTCGGGAAGGACAGGGCTTTTGTGTCCCAAAGATGGATGTGGTTGGTGATAAATCAACCAAAGAACAAAAACAAAAGACCCTCTGAAGATGTTGGCTGAAGCTAGTGAGAGAATCCACAGCATAACAAGTCCTCTCCTGACAAGGGCTGAAGGTTATTACCTCAAAATCAACATAAACAGCTTAACCACAGTTTGCAAATGACCACGGGTGATTGTAGAAATTGAGATTGACGGTCAAAACTGAGAGCTTTGTCTTTTTGCCCTCAAGTTTTTTTTCACCCTGACCGAATAAAGTTACTTCCTGCAGACAAAATCTTGATTTTTTTAAACTCAGTAACTTCTATTAGCTGCATGAAAATAATGTCAGGAGGAGGTGCGAGAGATGCAAGAGGCTACTTAACAGATTTTATGGAAATTTTATGTCCGCTTCTCCGATGCCAGGGAGGGTGAGTGTTTCCTCCAGATGCCCCCGAAACAGATGGCGTACAAGTTTAGATCACATTGAGAGATGACAAACGCGGAGCTAGGTTGCAAATGTCAGTAAATATTAAACAGTCAGTAGAAACAACTGTCACACTATAATTTGTAACCTGGGCTGCTGTCACACTGCCCATCTTACCATTTGTATTGCTGTAAAAAAAGTATATAATGTGGGTCTAAACCAGTCCAGACCTTTGGTACAGTTGGCCCCTGAAAGTACTCAGGGGCCATGCCATTTTTTTTTCTAATTAAACACTAATAATAATTTCATTGTGATTTTGTTTATGTTTTCTTTTAAAAGCAATGAATCAAACAGGCAATATTTTTAAGTGAAAAAAAGTGCTTTTACAAAAAGTGTCCAGATCCGTCAGCTAACTTTGCTGGAGTGCCAAATTTGTACCACTCTTGACGTGGGGTCAGAAAATTATTCTAAAGGCTGGAAATGGCCCATAGGGGGCGCACTTTGGAAACCCCTGGGCTAACCACAGGAAAAAAAAATGGTGTCAGAGGGATGGCTGTTTATTAGGATGATGGGTGTAAAATTCAGTGTCATGCTTGTTACATTACTTCTGCTGCGACATTACTGCTTCAGTTTATTGTCTCTATACTTAATAATAACCTGAAAAACGTGCAGTGACCTATACACATTCTATGATTGGTCATATAATTGATAACAGAATTAATCCAGAGTTAGATCAGCAACAAGCGTTTAGCATGTCGATGTGAGTGACTCTTCACTATTGCAGCCTGAGCGTCTGCATAATGTATCATTCGATTGAGCAATGCTGCTACTGGGCCATTGCTGCAACATTCGAGTCACCATTTGCATGCGTGGCATATTCAAAGTTCCAACACTTTATTGTCCAGAAAATGTGCGTTGCCTTGTATTATCTGGTTAACCAACTGTTTATACTACATTATCAGATGCATAGGAAGGTGACGCTGGTGTGTTATTTACCTAAAGGAACAAATCTTCCTTCACTATTAAAAAAACAAGAAGAAGTGCAGATGAGTGTGATGGTGCAATAAAGTTAAAGGTTCTACATCATGCTTTTTTTAAGCCTTCCGAAGTCAACTGTAGACATAAATATGATGGAATATTGCCTTTGGTACTATGAAGTATTCATTATTATTATTTATGAAATATTAGTTGTTTTTTACGATATTTTTTCAACCCTTGCCTTCACTGTGATGCTGCCTCTCCCCCTGTGGGTGCCGTCCATATCATGATGTTTCCCTAAAGCCGCTGCAGCATGCAACCCTAACTAGATATTAGCAAGCAATATCATTCATTTATGGCTCTGGCATCTCCATCCGGAGGTTTTATTGTAGGAATTGCGCACCAGTTTTAACAATTTATCTCTCTGACAATCCACTCTGATACAGGCTGAGGTTCACCAAGCAGTCATCAGTGCAGGGACGGTCACAGGCAAACAAGCCAGCGAGCTCCCAATGACAAAATCCAACTGGGGCTGCTGCTCAGAGAGAAGATTTCACAAGGATCACTCAGACATACGTGAAAAAAACAAAATACCACTTTGGGTATGATTTTGATGAAGGTATAGCATCATAACATAGTTAAAAGCTAAAAAAAAGTTAATTTTGTATGACATAGGCCCTTTACACACCAGGAAATAGTTGCAAAAAGATTAAGGATCAACATACCAGTTTATATATCTTTTTCCCCCCAGATGGATTTGTACAAAAGATTTGTCCAGTAGCATTTGCGATGAAAAAAAAAACTGTAAAATTGTGTCCTAGAAAAAATAAAGATCTTTAAAACAAAAAATAAGTGCAAAAAAAACTACCAAACACATTTCCCACATTTATTGTTCACATAGACACATCATTTCTGTAG
This sequence comes from Fundulus heteroclitus, assembly GCF_011125445.2. Taxonomy (NCBI): domain Eukaryota; kingdom Metazoa; phylum Chordata; class Actinopteri; order Cyprinodontiformes; family Fundulidae; genus Fundulus; species Fundulus heteroclitus. The sequence goes on from NC_046365.1 coordinate 33,927,157, forward strand.
AGCTTTATCAAAACTGAAATCTCCATCTGATTTCTGTACGATAATCTTCACAACTGTTATCTATTTAGACTTGCGTCGGTCATTCGGTCCATTCGGGGTGAAGTCTGACTGCCCTGCCTGTTCTTCTGCGTGATATAAATCCCATAAATCCCTCAGAACCCTGCTTCTGAGTGCAGAAGAACAAGGAGTCCTGCAGCAGATTGAGCAAACCCTACAGAGTCTTGATCTCAGCATCACAGAGTCAGTGGGATCACATGAGGAGACAGATGACACTGAGGCACAGACTGAATCCATCCCAGTAGCTGTGCTGAGATCAGAGATGATAGAGTTACACACCCCGGCTATTTTTAACTCAGGACTGAGTTTGTGCTAAATCCATTTTGACCCGATGGTTTTACTGCTTAGTTAATTCACGTTCGAATGCCACATCGATGCAGAGGCTGCTATTTTACCATATGTGAAATTATCAAGGGCATTTACAGCCCAAGTGTAAATATGGACTCAGTAGTCAGTTTTAGCAAAACACATTCTGGCCTTGGACAACATCATTTGAAAGCTAAACGCATTTATTATTGTTATGATATATGTTTTTGGGTTAAATAGAAGAAAAAATATGTAGTCACCCTGTAATTTACAATTATACAACAAATATGTGCACATGTCTAATTATGCAAATGAGTCTGCAGTCAAAAGAGAAAGCTTGGGGACCTAAAGGAGCGGTTACATTTTACTGATTGAGAAAACATGGCCTCAACAAGGGAGCTGATGTCTGAAACAATGAGGATGATTACAAAACGTAGGTAAATCACCTCAGAGCAGAAAACCCTGTTGACTTTTCCCAGCCAGCTGGAGCAATTACAAATAAAAACGGGGAATTAGAGGTTGATCGAGGAAGAGATCAAAGCATCAGGACAGAAAACTCAAAGCAATTTGCCTCCATAATGGAAAATGAGCAGCCAAAGAAATAAAAGACTGAAAGGCAGAAACAGGAGTCGGTGTTGGTCATCAAAGCACAAGAAATCTGCTGGAGGAAATGGGATTTAATTCGTTTGAATCCAAACATAAATTGCCATTAACAAATGAGCAGCAAACAAGGTTACAGAGAGGTAAAAGAGAAGCAGTCATGGGCTCTGGATGATTCGATAAAACTGATATTCACTGATGAATCTGGAATTTAGATTAGCCAAGGAGATGGACTGATATTTGGTGCACACATTAAAACATATAAATTCAACTGAGTGAAGAATACAAACATGTTTCACGTGATCGTGGGTTGCATCTCAGATAAAGGAGCGGGGAAGCTGGCAGTCATTAAACTTCCAGTAAATGGATGGATCGACCCTGAAATCCAGCGTGCTCAGAAGCGGTTGCATGAAGCTGGTGCAGAGCAGGAGACAGCGCAACAGACTGCTGCATCCTTGGCGCACAGCAGAGAGTTATCGCAGATCCTTCTGTCATGATTCTGTGTCTGTTGGCTGCTGTAATCACTCTCGACATTCTGGATTGTTCCAGCTAGTTCTCCTGATTGCATGCACCCGTTACTGCCCTGATTACTTCACCTGTGTGTGGCGCTACTGAGCACTGGTGTCAGATTCTCAAAAACCTTTGTTGGCGTAGAGCATCCAGCGTTTCTAGCCAGCCTTTCTGTGAGTGACCCTGTTTGTGTTTTTGGTTTCCTGCCTGTTTGCCTCACCCTTGTCGGATTCTCCAGTTGTTCTCGGTATCTGGACAAAGACCTGTGCCTGTTTCCTGTCTCTGCCAAGCCCTCAGGTACTTTTACGTGTTGGACTATGTTTAGATTACTGGACCCAGGACTGGCCGGTACTCTGTTAGATTTCCCCACTGGAACCTCTGCTTTTTTCTGCTTTTGTCCGATTGTGGGAATTAATTCCTGCCAGCAGAAACACTTCTGAACCACGCCATGAAACCCTTTTAGGATTCTGTGCCGCTTCTCGGATCCAAACAAGGTTAGCGGCTTCCTTTTTTTTTTTTACATCATCTCCTCCTCTGAGACTCAACAGCCACTAACCTGTCTCTCTCCCTTGCAGTGGTTCCAGTTCCAGAAGGTTCCCGCACCGGCTACGCAAATCTTGGATAAAATCTTTGAACTTTACTCTGGTGTCAGTCGAATTATCGGGTCCAGACCCAAAACCTTAACACCTTCCTCCCAGGAGACTCTATAACCATCACTGCTCCCAAAAAACTCAGTATTTACAACCCTGCTGTTTTTACATTTAAATGGTTTAAAAAGCCTGTTGTCCATATGCACAAATACGCATTCATGTGTTCTAATTTTTTTTATTAATCTTCCATAGTTGCACATTTCTTTTAATCTGAGTATATTTTAATAACCATCCAGTAATTTTTGTATGCTGTAAATTTGACCTTATTGTACAGTCTCTATTTCTTACTTTCTGCATGCCTCCCTTTGCTGCTGGTACGCTTGAATTTTAACATTTTAGTGACACTCTGGGCTTTACACAGGAGCAACAGGGAGCTTCAGGAGACAACAGGAGGACTAACTGCATTACTGAAAGTTTCTCTAGTTTATATGTCTCAGCTTTTGGCCTTTATACACTGTTATCAGTGTATCAACCCTCTAGACCACTAAGGTCTTCTGGCTCCAGCCTGCTCTGCAGAACCAGAACCAGAACCAAACATGGAGAAGCAGCATTTGCAGCATTTAGTTCCTATGCTTCACTTATTTGGAACAAACTTCCAGAAAACTGTAAAAGTGCGGAAAGCCTGAGTTCTTTTAAATCAAGATTAAAAGCACATTTGTTTAGGATTGCCTTCAACTGTGCTAGTTAAACTGTTTTACTGTTTTTAATGTTCTTTTTTGTTGCTACATTTTATTCCTACTTGCTTTTATTCTGTTTTGTTTTCCTATATTTTAATCATGTAAAGCACTTTGCATTGTCTCTGTACTGAATTGTGCTATACAAATAAATTTGCCTTGCCTATATGCCATGAAAAAAAGCAGGTTTTGGAAATACTGGCAGTCTATGAAAAGGTTTGAAGCAAAGCAACAAAATGCTTCTGGTGCTGAATTGATGCTAAAGCTTTTGCTGCAGAACCAACCAGTTTACCTTTAGACAACCTGGTCAGCGCCACATCATCCCAGTCTTTATAAAAGCCTCATCTATTCGATGTTTGATCCTTTCCCTGATCATCCTCTGGTTTAGAGAAGGATCGTATCGAACGGAGAGTTTAACTACACAGATCATGTCGTTTATCCCAGTGTCCATGCAGATATTGAGAGAGAGTGAGCGTGGAAGCGACACACTAACGTCACATCCACTCAACAATTACAACACTGAACAATTAATGACTGTTCGTGTTAGAAAACGTTGTGAAATTACACATTTACCAAGTAATCTTGAAGCTGGATCCAGCAGCTTTGCAGACCTTTAGACTCAAAAGAGAAAAAGAGTTAACAGACGTTATAATGGTTATTCTGTGAAGTCTGTCATTTTACCAGCCTCATTCACAACAGTCCCGTTTAGCTTTAGCAGCTCTGCAGCTGAAAATAACCTGAATATCAACTTTAAAGGATGATTCTGAAACCTAGGCGATCTTAAACAAAAAAAATACAGCTTTGAGTGAAACTGCAGAAGCTTTAGCTGACAGTTCTTTATTCATGTTAAATAATGCAACATCATGATCAAAAAACCACACTAACCGGTCGAAGGGAATGTGTTCTGGATTCAAAAATGCGGGAATATTGGCAATAATTAAATTCATTTAGCCGAAAGAATCCCGAAAACCCAGATCAGAACATGTTTTTTTTTTTTTATTTCCATAAATCCAAAGTAGGTTTGGTGATGACATAATTTTTCAGGATGATAAACAATCTGGTTCTGTAATCGATTTATAACAAGCTCCTTCTCTGCTGTGCAAATCTAATCTGTCAGCTGCTAAATGGGGATGTTTAAAAAAAAATTAAATTACAAAAACAGGAGCGGTGCAACAAAGTACTAACTGTAATGACTGCATATCCAAAATGTACCGTTAATCACAAATATTTTTATGCATATTTCTCTTTGAGCTGTCTGCCTGAACGCCCTGCAAGAATAGAGATGACATAATTTTTCCAGGGGTTGTGCAAAAAGTGTTCACACAAATAAAAATTTTATGAACTGTTCAAAACCATCACCGATTAAAGGCCATTCCAGGTGATAGCTCAAAATAGTGGAAATACCATTATGATACAGGTGAGCTCAAATAGCTTAGATAAGAGTTTTATTTTAACTGGAACTCAGATAAGAAAGCCATTAAAGAACGGTCCAGGAAGTGGGCCTGGTTGAAATGTGAGTTAGCATGCACGTTTTATCACAATCTGTTTCCAAGTAAAAACTTTACAGAGCTAATGAGAACCCTAAAGAAACGCGACAAACCCAGAAGTACGTCTGGTGATTCACCTACATGGGAAGAAGACGGGGAAATTCCTCTTTATCTAGTCTGAGTCAACCATACTGGTTCCTAAAAAAAGAAAAAACGTTTTTGAAGACACGAAATGCCTGTTATGAACAGCTTGTTCCTGGTTTCCTGCCTTTTAAGGGAACATGGTGGGAGTTATGCTTCCTTCCTGCAGGTTGCAGTTACTGACTTCATAGGACTTTGAGGATTTATGGTCTGTTCGAACATAAGGCCAAGAGGTGAGAGTTGCAGACAAGTTCTTGGATTACCTATTTGTTGATTTGCTAACAATAATTATCTTTAAGTAATTGAAATGACTCACAACTTAAAGATTCCTTTTTTTTCACCATAAAATAAACCCTGTGATTTAAATAGAAAGATAGTTTGAACCCAGAATGCCAGCCAACCTTTTTTTAAAATTATTGTTGCTTTGAGAACTTTACAATCGCTATGGGCATAAATGGCATTAATGATGCGTTAATTATGCATCCAGATTTCATGAGAACTTTAATTCATTGATAATTCTATATCCACACTGACCCAATAATGATTGATCTCATATACACAGTCCCAAATATGCACATACATACATCCACACTAATATTTGGAAATAGAAACGAACAAATTTGTGACATTATTCTGGATCATATTTGCCTGTTTGAATTAGTTTTTCTGGTTCACTCCAAGCCTTTAAGCATAGTTCTCACATTTCTGTGTCATTCCCTTGGGAAGGCCAAACCCAAACCTTGATGTTAGCTTCATTTATAGCGGCAACAGCTTTCATGTCTACTTGGTGTCGTCATCATGTCAATGCACTTACGGTAACTCAGTGCAAGTTTCAGCTATCTAGCTATGGATATGGGATGCAGTCACAGGATTTTGAGGTGCTCTCTTCATTTTTTATTCACTTTGTGCAATGCACAGGTACGACTAGCAGCTAAACAACATCATGCTGCCACCACCATGCGCTGCAGAAGGAGAGGGGACCGTGTTCTTGGTCAGCACAAAAAGTAGTAGTACAAAACATTGCTTTAGTGTGAACACTAAAACCCAATTTTCCTCTAATATCTGAATTCATTATATATATATATATATATATATATATATATATATATATATATAGATAGATAGATAGATAGATAGATAGATAGATAGATAGATAGATAGATAGATATAGATATATATATAGATATACACACAGGCACCAAAACAATGAGCAAATCCTGGTTTGCGACATGCAGTCAGAACCTGTTTAAGTCAGGTCCGAAGTCTCTCCAGCAAACCAAATGCAGCCTAGCCGCCCTACATGATTGTCTTTGATCTGAGCTGAACAGTTAGGATGTTTTTCCAGATCTTGGCAAGGCGATGAAACACCTGAATAACATGTGCCTACATGCAACTGTTGGAAAGGATCTGATCTCGGAACCTCTACTTGTTTGGAAATGGCTCCAAAGGCCTTTCCAAAGTTGTGTAACTCTACAACTCTCTGTCTTAGACCTTCACCGATTTCCTTTCGTTTATTCTGAGTACTGATCCGTCCTACGAGCAAAAGCTTTTTTATGGTACCGAAGGGAATCTACCCGCTGTACTCCGCCATGGTCGCTGATTAGAAGTTAGTGGCTCTTGGCCTTGCCTATATTTTAATGCTGTACGCATAAAGATCCACAAGATAATTAAAACAATGAGCAAGATAAGTCTCGCTTTTTACGGCTCTGCGAACATGATCTTAGGATCTTAGGACTTACAGCTTGAGCTCAGAACTTCCCAAACGGAAACTGAAGTTATTTAGGCACGGCCTATTGATGTGGGTTGAAGACGTTTTGAATGACTGTCTCTGTGTCAGCTCTGGTGAGCGTTCCCCCCCCCACGATCATTCAGGGTCAGGTGGGATCGGCACAGATGAACGGATGGATCTTTCTCCTTCTGAATGAGGGCATTAAGTGGCCTGTGAAAAGCCCCAGATGTTACCCGAGTAATTGAAACTGGTGTTTGATCCATATTTAGGTCAATATACAGCACGAGGTTTGAATTTCAAAGGATTCAAATGAGAGTTTGGGCCAAAAACGAACAAAAAACAATGAGCAAAAATCATTTAATCACACGAGGGAAGTCACAAGAACCTCGTAAAATTCTGACGCAGCTTCTTGTTTTTAATCTTTCGTCAGATATTTTTCCCGCAACTTTACTTTAACGTTTAACCATGTTTTAAAGGGTGATGGGGTTAAAAATAACAGAAGTGGATCAGCTTATTAGGCAGCATGGTGGCTCTGATCATAGTAAACAGACCTTTATTAGAGTATTTAAAGTAATATTATTCTGTGGGCAGCCACTGGAGTACATTACATATTATCTACCTACTGCTTCTCATGACAGCAGTACCTCACGTATATTCTATATCCGTGTTTCTATATCTATATTCCCCATTCTGCCCCATCCTGGCAGCCATTTATAGCGGCGGTGATGCATGCTCAGCAGACTATATTGTGACAACGGCATGTAGTAAAAGCTCGTGATGCCTCCTCCATACCAAATTGGCTGGATTTAAATCCTATCTAAAGTTCAAATTATTAAATCCTACATGAAAAAAAATTCATGTCAGTTGAGAAATTTATGCTTACAGGACATTTCTATTGCATAAAGAGCCATTCCTCTTTTTTTTTCAGTTTCCATTTAAAAGCCAGTATCTCACGACCAAATATATATACTTTCATATAAGGAGTTGTTAAAGGAGAACCAAAAGTGATCTAAACGTTGTGTTGTGTAGTTTATTGTGGAATACTGTTGCCTAAACGAAACAAAGAACTATTTAAACACTGACATTCAATATTAATGAGGAGTCCAGCTAGTATGGAAATAAAATTAGCTTACTGTCTCTGATTCTACTGATGTTTTATTCATTCATTGAGTTGCGTTCACAAGCACTTTTTTTAGGCTGAATTTATAAACGCTATCAGGTCTTTTCAGTCTTTTTGCTGCTCCCTTCAGGAGTCACCACAGCTGATCCATCCACAGCTGATCCATCCTCCAGCCACGTCCTACTTCACTACATCCATCTACCTGGTCTGCTGTCCTTCTCTTTTCCCCAGACCTTGGCAGCAACACTTTAACATCCTTTATCCAATTTATTCACCATCCCTCAGACATGCCACTCTAGCTTTCTCTCCAAACGTCTCAATCTGAGCTGTCCCTCTGATAAACTTTGGCTTGATCAATTCAAATAGTCTCTATTTTGGTCACTCCCGGCGAAGAATATTTACATTTTCAGCTTTTCCGGCTCCAGCTTAGCTTGGCATCCGTCAGTGTTTTTTTGAGGTGTTTATACATCCTGTTTGAAACTGTGTGTTTGCAGAGCTTTTTGCTAATTAAGTCAGAACGGCCAGTATGCATTGTGAAGAGCATTGGCAAACACAGAATGTTACTTAACACATTTATACATTTCTGAGGTGACGCTATAATGTATTCAAAGACTGGATTCGGAAGAGTGGAAAAGCTTTAATGTTGATCAAGGTTTTTATACCAGAGAAGTTTTATAGCTAAACCTTGGCCTGGGCGATATGGACCAAAAATTACATCTCGATATTTTTAGGCTGATATACGATATTTATCTCGATATGTTTGGTTTTTCATTAAGTCATTATAAAAAGGTATCTCTGAATCAAAGATTTATCGCAAATGTCTAATGGGCACATTGTTTAACAAACAGCTGTAGATAAATAAGAGAAACTGCTGAAAAGTAACCTACTGGAAAACATAAACGATCCAAACATCATTATAAACCAACTTAGACCATCTCGATATAAATTATATTGTTTTCTCCTATACGTCTTCAAAAAAAAAATCTTGATATTTTTAAAATCTCGATATATTGCCCAGCTCTAGCTAAAGCTAGAAAAATGTTGATATGTATTTTTAGAATTCCTTGACATTTCTGTTGTATTTTGAATTTCTGCAGACCATCACACTGCAGTGAGACAGATTAACAACACAGATCACTGTATTTGTATTTTATATTGTGTTAAACAGAAGTCACATCGCTAACGTTAGAAATTGTTTCAAACAAAATTCTGTGTTTATGACGTTTCTGATTTCTGGTATTTATAAGCAACGTTGCCAACAGGAGATGCTCCCATTGTAACTGTACTTACTAAAAGCCCCGACTGTGTTTATAAAGTCACCAACAGAAATGATAAATTCAGCTGAAACCTATCCTTGAACCCAGTCCAGAGTAGATGGAAACATTGAGCACCGTTCAAAATGCCACGCACTTGAAATATGACAACATACCAAGAATTGCATCAAGGCAGCCACTGTCAAATGAAATATTGCACAGATTGATATTGCAATGAAAATTGTGCAGCTCTGGTGAGCCCTGGTAGACCCTTCCAGCAGGTACAGCGAGCTAAATTTACTGCACAAGTCAAGTGAAGGGTAGAGTGGTCTGGGAGGTAAGCATGCAACTTGGAGTTTTACACATTTACCATCAACATTTCGATGGGTTTAAGGTATCCTAGCCTATTCTTTAGACCAGCTTGTTTCTAAGACTAGCACCTGTTTAGCACTAAAACAATAGCGAACAACATATTTCTGGCTGTTTCATTCTCCTTTTATTTTAATTGCTCCTGCCTCCAGCTTGGTTACATATTTGGTAGGAAATGCCACCATATTTCTGTTCCAAGTGAAGCATTATTTAGTTTCTTTGAGCATGGGACTTTATCTGGTGAGGTGTGAGCTATGAATGTTTTTTTTTTATTTATTTATTTTTTATTTTAAAGAAAAAAGCAAGTAGTTATTGAGTTTTCGTCTTGTCAGTATGATTTTCGGTACTAAGAAGAAAAAGAGATGAGTTGTGGTAGTTTTGGTGAAATGGACTGCAGTCTGCAGCAACAGGTTGGGGAGGGGGAGCTCCATATCACTCTCAGCTCCGTACATTTGAACGACGGCATGAACCCCGTAAATTTCTGGCACTTACTCTGGTATCCATGTTAAAAACGCTTCAAACCGTGAAGTGGGCACGATGGGAAATTTTTTTAGCAGTTTTAAAATAAGAACTTTTTAAAACTTTGGTATTTTTTTTGGATACCGTGACCTTGGAAACAAGCCAGTGCCTATACTCAACACATAATGCACAGTTAGAGATTCATGAAGTTATTTTATTGGTAAACAAATATAAAAAGCATATTGGATGCATTTTGGCAACAGGACAAGAGATGCACCAATCAATCAGCCAGAAACCTGATTTTGTTCCCCCCTTTTTGATTAATCTACCAGTGAAGATAAAAAAATAAACAGATATAAACAAACAGATAAATCTAATTCATATAGGACCAGTTTAGAATGAGAGAAAGCATGATAACTGCAGTGTGTGGACTTAATTAGCCTGGACTAAACTGATACTAGACACTTTAAAACACATTTTAAGGTTTGTGAAAACTTTGTGATAATTAGTGATATTTTATTATATTTTGTCTCATTAGCCGGATGTGACTTTGTTGCACTAAAGACCTCATCTTATTAATTTTTAGCAGTTTTAAAAGAAGAACTTCTTAAAACTTTGGTATTTTTTTTGGATACCATGACCTTGGAAACAAGCCAGTGCCTATACTCAACACATAACAAGGATTCTTTTAACGCACAGTTAGAGATTCATGAAGTTATTTTATTGGTGAACAAATATAAAACGGATATTGGATGCATTTTTGGCAACAGGACAAGAGATGCACCAATCAATCAGCCAGAAACCTGATTTTTTTTTTTTACCTTTTTGGTTAATCTACCAGTGAAGATAAAAAAATAAACATATATCAGATAAATCTCATTCACATAGGACCAGTTTAGAATTAGAGGAAGCATGAAAACGGCAGTGTGTGGACTTAATTAGCCTGGACTAAACTGATAGACACTTTAAAACACATTTTAAGGTTTGTGAAAACTTTGTGATAATTATATTTTATTATATTTTGTCTCATTAGCCGGATGTGACTTTGTTGCACTGAAGACCTCATCTTATTCATGAAAAAAAATTATCTTCTGCTGCAGCCTTCTTATTTCTAAAGGTATAAATATGGGACAAATATGGAGTCATACAGCAACGGACGCATAGTTAAGTGACATCGCTCCCACCTAAATTCCTGTAATCCCAAACATTAACTTGTGTAACTTTGACAGCACAAACAACCACCTAAATGACCCCCCCCCCCAAAAAAAAAAAATAAATAAAAAAAACCTGCCATGCTGCTGCTCTGAACTTCATTAGCATTCTATTAATAACACAAACACATGACTAACACCCAAAGTGTGAAGTGTGTTTTCGGAGCCTGTTTGCCTGCGACTGTGTGCGTGCAGGGTGTTTGGGTTTGTGTGTTTGCGGAGGCAACAATCCTCCAGCAGGGAGACCTGGCTTACTGTTTAATTATTCAAACACAAACCTGTGCACTAACACACACACACACACACACACACACACACACATACACATTTCAACCTCCCTCCAACACACCCTGTCTCCTCGCCTCCCTGCATCCATAGCTCACAGTTTGAATCCTTCTGTCCGGCACCCTCACGTGCCACCATGGCCCTCCTCTTCCTCCTCGTCTTCCACCCTCTACCCCCCCCCCCCCCCTGTTCCCTTTGTCAGTGTGCAGCGGCCTGAACCCTCGGTGCTGATCCGTTCTGGCATTTGAGGAGAAGAAGCATTTTTCTTTTTCCATGGCACTGTGTCGCCGATGCTCATCACAGAGAAGCGAGGGGAGGTGAAGGCAGAGCAGGGAGGAAAGTAGGTGACAGAAGAGGAGGAAGGGGAGGAAGGGGTGGGGTGGTAGGGGTTTTGCTTCTGGGGAGATGGGAGAGGAGGAGAGCAGTTTTCAAGGCTGTAATTGAAATCTAATTATCACCTCAAGTCCCAGCTGAATCCATGTTAGGAGCCCGCTCACGCTCCATGAAAATGTCCGCACGTGTACCCTTACAATCGGCACATTTATTCCCGCTAACATCTGGCGTCTTCACACACCAATAATCCCCCTCCATGTCCCAGAGCAGCACAGGACCTTCCACCTCTCCCACATGTGCACCCCCCCCCCCTCCACACCCCCTGCTGTGGACAGGACATTTATGTATGTTTCTGTGCATTCATGCGGATGCAAACACAAACGCCTAATCGCAGAGGACGGAGTGGCGAGCTCGCCTAATTTCTAATTGCATCCTGATGATGACTGCTCTCACACATGTGCAACGTCATCACTATCGCATTGTCAACGTCAAAGCACAAAAACACACACACACACACACACACACACACACACACACACACACACACACACACACACACACACAGACACACAGATGCATGCGTGCAGGGAAGAGCGCACACATCCACACAAACACTGTGAAACATTTAGGTTAGAAGGCATTACATTGAGCTTGTACTGTCCTGACCTGGAAATGACGTGCGCGCGCGTGTGTGTGTGCGTATGTGTCTCTGTGTGTGTAATGGACAGGAGGATGGGAGATGGATGGATACTAACTAGCTTTTCCTGGCCGCGGTCTCTGCAGAAGCCGCTGAGCTGTCAGCAGGTCCTCGGTCTTCACGGCCTGGAGCAGCTCCTGGTCCTTCCCCATGTCCCCTCCGTCCCACCCCGGTCCACTCGGTCCAGCTCTCTTCCTCCTCTGAGCGCCCCTCTCTCTCCTCCGTTAATCCGCCGCTACATCCTGCCGCCGCTCCCTGGCCTCCCGCTGGACCTTGCAGCTGGCGGATGTTTGGACGGATGGATGGATGGATGATGGATGCTGCTGCGCTGGAGGTGTGATGCTCCCGGTTCGGCCACAGCCTCCAGCGCGCGTCGCTGTCGCACCTCCACCGGGCGAGGAACGCGGATCGCACAGACTGTAACCCCCGTGACGACTTCACTTCGTGCGTCCCGTGCGTTGGAAATACGGCGGCGGAGCGTCAGCGCCCTCGTGTACCTTCGGGTCAGAACCGCACCCCCCCTCCCCTCCCCAACCACGCGCCGCTACGAAACCTTCACGAGCCCCCGTGCGGCCCGTGGACGTTTGTTTGACGTGTCGCCGCCGCACGCCGCACGCCGCACGCCGCCGCCTTCAGTCCCCGCGCCGCGATTGACCAGCTTGCGCCACGTCCACGCACGCGCACTGACACAGCAAACCACCACAGTATTTATTGCGCTGGCGTGTCAGTCCGGTTGCGCTGCTGCAGCACAAGTTGGGACAAATCCTTGAATCGGATGAAAGCCCGGCCAGGCGCGTGCATTCACAGCGCGCGACTGGCTGTGGGAAGGGTTCTGGGTCACCTTCTTCAGCTAAACAGGTCAAGTTGTATGATTTAGCGACAGCACAGTGGCACCAATGATACCGAGTACCCGAAGTGCCAAAAATAAATACATAAAAATAAAAAAATAAAAAAGTATACATACAGGTGTGTCCTGATAAACAATCAGTTTATTAAACGTGTTTATTCAAAAACAATTGAGACTCATATATTATACAAAATCATTAGATAGTGATATAATTATGACTTAAAACTAATAAAAAACTAACTTTTCAGTTTGCCTGAAACTTTAAAAGTTTCATTATACCGCGTGTCTCCACACTCTTCATGCCTATTTCTTGATGTTTAAATGTTTAGGTTTCTTTATATTCCTTTTTTTAACTGTTCATATTCTCTATAATCTATAAACACCTGTCTCTGCCTCACATTTCCTTCACACATTCCTCAGTATCTAAACCCCCTGGTTTTCATTTTATATATTTTTTTTCCATTATCTTCATGCTTCTAGATTGCTTTGTTGCTCAGCCAGTTTTTTTTCCCAGTTGTTCGTCATCATTGTTTGTTCCCCTTCCCTGTTCCTGTTCTGTCTACTGTAAACTTTTCTTGATTTTATTACTAAATATCTACACTTACTGATTTGTCTGCATTTGTCTCCTTTCTCAGCCAAAAATCCTGACATTATACAGTAAAAGAAAGCTATTTTGACCCATAGATATTGTGTTATTGACCAGAAAATCATTGGGTACAGCCGCAACATTGAGAGTTGCACAGCTGACAGTTACTCTGGCCATCCAAAAAATGTTTAGCCACAAAGATGCAATTACTAATGAAGCCGGCTGTTCACAGAGTTCTGTATCCAAGCAAATTAATGGAAAGTTTAGTGGAAGGAAAAAGTGTGGTAGAAATAGGTCCACAAGCACTAGTGACAACATCTGCCTTCTAAGGTTGTCAAAATAATTGATACCTCAATATAATCGACACTAAAATTTTAGTATCAATATCAATATAAACTGACCCGTTCACATTTCTTCAAATTGATGAAATAACAGAGGCTCTCTCTGCTTCCTCCAGCCGCTCATCTCAACAATAATCTGCTGCTGGAAGTTTTAACCACTGACGGTACGAAGCATATGTTTGAGAGTAGCGTAAAAAGGTCAGTGACCCGCTGAAGTCTGCATCTGCCTGTTTCTGCCCTGTTCCTCCCCGGCTTCCCCTAAATCCCAGACATTCACTATCTGCAACACCAGAGCATTTGGCCTTGTGTGTGTCCTTGTGTCTCCAGTCCAAGTTGGCGTCAGGCCATAGTGGCTCCAGAATAATATTCCCATAACAGCTAATAAATGTCCAACAAACCAATCTGCATTTGGTTCCTTCCTCAGCCAAAATCCTGACATTGTACAGTAAAAGAAAGTAATTTTAACCAATAAATCCCTCCATTACTCCTCCGTTTATAGCTGTGAAGACATTGGAGGCGAATGTGGGTGAATACACAAGTTGTGGTGGAGCAAAACTGAAACTGAGTAGTAGAGCAGAAAAAAGTAGGAAGCCGTAGCAATCAACCCTGCTGCTGTGGTTCATCCCTAAAGAAAATATTAATATTACAAAATGACTAGAAAGACAGAAACTGTACAAAGCTGCTACTGAATAACCAGATCCTTAGTTTCACTGTAAATATAAATTTGGTATCCACCAGATCCGTATTTTTTTATTTTTTATTATAAAATCATAATTGTCCCTCAGTTGTAAAATGTATCTGTATCCTCAGCTAATTGACAGGTAAATTAAAGCACACAGTGGCAGATTAGAAATGCACACTTATAATAAAATAATTGTATGATGATAACTTCAGTAAAGTATATTAACACATACTATTAGTGTTATCTGCTCTACTGTGTTACCAAACAGGCAAGTGACACCTAAATTATATATTTTTTTCTAGAGGAGGGCTGAAAATATGGAGGACCAACACTGACAGAATTAAAAATGAAAGTGGAAATATGTAAATTGCCCATTAACTAAACCAATTCACTTAAAATGTATGAATTCATTAAAAAATGTAATTTTATGTGACTGTTAAAAAAATATCCAAATTATTTACCACATGTTTTACCATTTAGTTGCCCTTCACATATTTTGTCCTCTATTTATTTCCCACATATTTATTTAAGCACCTATAAATCACTTAGAGCAGTTGTGTAGTGATACATTTATTGAGACATTTATGTGTTTTTTGCTTTTGTTTTTAATTCCTTCAGTTTCAATCCTGCATAGAATTGCCCCCTACTTTTTTGCACTAATCAAAAAAAAATCAAGTTAAATTTGTCATGTAAAAAACAAAAAATTTGCACTTAAACCATGAAAAACCGGTGCTTTAAAAAAAATGTTGCAGCGGTATTGAAAATGGTATCGAGTATTTTTCTTAGTATCGAAATCGAGTTTGACATTTTTTTGCATCGTTACAACCCTGCAGCCTTCGGAAGATTTTAAAGTTGTGGCCATTAAATAATTGGGGAAGGCGTGCGCTGCAGGGGGAGTCAGCGCTTCAAGAGCTATCAAATGCAGAAGTATCCATTACCAACTACCTCTGTAGGTGTGTTAAGCCACTCCTAAGACATTGTTCTTTTTTCAGGTAAAAGTGAATTTACAATTTCTTTTGGGGGAAAATGATCAGAAAAAAGAGAAATAAAGGGTTTAAAACAGCTATCTCTGTGTAATTAATCTATATAATGTGTTTCAGTTGGTGAACTGAGTTACTCAAGTAAATGTCATGTCCAGTGTCATGGCATGCAGAATGGTGCTGTGTCCTGTAGAAAGGTGGAAGAAGAATAACAAGGACAGAGTGTGAGGAAGAGAGAGAGGACAGAGACACAAAGAAAAAAAAAATATATACAAAAATTACAAAACCTGACAGCCAACTGCTACAAATAAGTCCTCCTGCAGCCACCTTGGGGAAACCAGGGAAAGACAACCACAAATATGCCTATCCAAGTTCTCAGTTATCCGGGTCATTGCTACAGCAAACAGGCTTAAATCGGAGGCAACGGGACTTTCGTTCAGTTGTTTCTGAAAACGTTTTGACACCTATCCAGGAGTCTTTGCCAGTTGTAGTGGCTCGCACTTGAGTAACCTGTAGTTGGTGCGCTGCTGTTTCTAAGCACATGGAGGCCCGTCCTCCCAGGCGCATTCAGAGTCGGATGCAAATCAACGACCCACCCGCCGCTGTCCAACCACAAACACCTGCAAAGGGACAAAACGGACAAAAAACAATCAAAACACAGACAGCATCAACACCAGCAGCAAGGATATGGAGGAAAAAAAATTAAAACTAATGGAGAGAACTACAGGGCAGCACTACTGTACTATGAGTACTATGAACTACAGTATTGTGAGCGCATAAATGTGTGTGAACGTGCAAAATATGTGGTGTAGACCTTACATGGATTGCGTTCAATGATGGGTGAACGGCATCAGAAATGAGCAGAGAGGACCGAGGAAACCAGCAGCCCCACAGAGTACAGAGTCCGGGCAGCCCCCCCCCCCCCCCCCCCCCCCCCCACAGGGACTACATGCATCCACCCGGAGGAGAGCAAAAACAGAGCCTGAGGCAGACGCCCCCCAGCCTACCTACTCCGTCAGACCAAGCGCAAATCCAGAGCCCTGCACGCCAATAATATCCAAATTTATTGAGTAGGACTCTGAATTGCTCTTGACTTAAACTGTGCCAGGGGGATTATATCAACCTGATAAGGTTAATGAGAAGGATGAAATGTGGACCAGATAAGCGTGCGTGCACGTGTGTATTCTTGGTGCTAATTTAAGTCTAAAGGGGCCATTCTCAGTCAGATTTAGGACAGGACGAGGAACAGACGACTGAAAAGTGGATTTTAAAACAACGTACAAGCCGCAGAGTGTGTGCAGACACGCACTGCACAGAGCTGAAAAGGATATCTGATGTAAAGGGCAGAAAGGTTTTCCGTTGGCAGTCAGCTGAATGCAGGGCAGGATTAACCCAGTAATGAGAGCACAGGGTTACCCAATGATCTGATACACTGACAGCACAGAAGCAGATATGGTGGGGTATGGTGGATATGGGGAGTGGTGGCCTAGAGGTTGGAGAAGTGCGCTTGTGCTCTGAAAAGGTTGCAAGTACCCGATCCGATCCCCACAGCCTGCACTCTGGGTCCCTGAGCAAGACCCTTAACCCCCGATTGCTCCCCAGGCGCCGCACAGTGGCAGCCCACTGCTCCCCAAAGGGGATGGGTTAAGACGCAGAAGTGAATTCCTCCACTTTGAGATCAATTATTATTATATGTACTCTTTAACATGTTTATTAATGTGAGACAGATTTAACCTCCGCCTCAAATTTACAGAAAACACACCTGCAGCTCATTCCAACGGTAAACAGAAGTTTTTCCGCTTTTTAGCACATTACAACCACACAATTTAATGGGGGTTTACTTAATGGAGCAACACAAAGTGAAGAACAATGTAATAAAGTGGGGATGTTGCATCACATTCAGAAACTTTAATAAATACGTAAAAGCTTTGGCTGCCCCTAAAGACATCTTGTGTTATAATAAGAATAATTGAACTTTATTGATCTCACAATGGAGAGATTCACTTCTGCATCTTAACCCATCCCCTTGGGGAGCAGTGGGCTGCCACTGTGCAGCGCCTGGGGAGCAATTGGGGGTTAAGGGTTTTGCTCAGGGACCCAGAATGGCAGCTTGTGGGAGTTGAACTCAGAACCTCTGGGACTGAAGCCACCACTCCCCCCTTATAGGTGTTAAATAATACTGCATATTTTTCAGTGATGTTATCAAAGGCGTTGGTTGTTTGTATCTGTGATGGTTTTTCTGGTTGTTCTCTAGTTCTTTCTATATCTCTTTTTCTGCAGGCGTGGAAGCAGACTCTAAAGATGTTATCTTGTACTCTTTTTCCTCTGCTCTATCTTTGCCTCCTTATCTCGCTTTTAACGCTTTGCCTCACATGTCTCTCTTCCTTTCTTTCTCTTTTGCCTTTCTGTTTCCATTTCAATTGAATATGAAATAATCCCAAAATAATATCCAGTAAAGTTTTTTTTTGCCTCAGTATAAAGCAAAGCACTATAGATAAAGCAGTAATGCTCCACTTGTGAAGGTAAATCTGTTGGGCTCTCTTTGGCACAACGGAAGCAATTCTGAGTGCTACACTGCCAGAAAGTATAAAATAAAACAATAAAAAAATTAAATAAAATTAATTAAAATATCTGAAAAGTGTGGTGTTATACTATAGACCTGTTCTCGGCCATTCTCGGCCTCGCCTGGTTCTTTTATCTGGTAATGTGGTGTTTCTATTGTAGACTTCTGTAGTAATAAAAAAGACTCTTTAAACCATAACTATTTCTTTACCATATTTAATCTACAAGACAGAGGAATGTTTACAGATTCAGTACTGGGTTCTCACAACAACGCTACCTGAGAACCCTGTTTGTTCTCACAAACAGATATTAAATGCCAAGCATGTGTCCACCCATTCAGGGGCGTTCCCAGTATGATATCAGCGTTCCGTTTATGACATTGTTGGAGAAGATCATGCAGTAATGCAGACGTCCTTGCTGACACATAAAACCCATAACAGTCATTCTGTCCAGTCCAAGTATGTCAGACACTTTGCCTTCAGAGTCTGTTTATCTGTAATTTACATGGCAACCAAAATGCATTTTTATTCAGCGCCTTTATGCTGGCGCCTCTTAAATAAAATCCAGGAAGACAAATTGCCTTCAGAAGTCAATTGTTTAGTGAAAAGTGTAAATTAATCCGTGTAGCATGGTGGGGGCAGCATCGTGGTGTGGGGATGATTGTACGGCAGGGATTGGGGATCTGGTCAGAGTTTACGGGAAGACGGATGGAGCTAAATCCAGGATAATACTGGATGAAAGATGGCTAGAAGTAGGGAAAGTTATGAGGCTGAGACAAAGGTTTCCATTACAGATTAACTGTAAACATACAGCCAGAGCTTCATTAGAACGCTATAGATCATATTTATGTGCTAGAATGGCCCAGTCAAAGTCATCACCCACACTCAGCTGAGAATCTGTTGCAATTCTGAGAAATCACTGTTCACAGGCGCTCTGTTTCAAATATCAGTGACATTGAGCTGTTTTTCAATAAAGTCTGCACAGAAATTTCAGAGCTCTCACTCAGGGAGGCAGAATACTTTCAGATCTTATTTCATAGTCAAAACTGTGAATTATTACCTTTACGATTCACACGTAGCCTCTACTTTGTGTTGTTCACAGTTTGGGGCTGTAAGGTAACTGGATGTGAGAGAGTTATAAAGGGTGTGACTGCTCTCACGAGAAGCTGGAAGTGGTGCGGTCCATCAGAGCACAATAGGGTTCAGACCAATGTGCAATGTTAGATTTTTACCACACGTTTTGCCAGATGCCAAAAAGGTAAATCAAGTTCTGCTCTCAGCAGAGCAGATCCTTTCATATTTTTGCAGTTTTGTCATGATCGTCCCATTTTCAGATCATGGATTAACGCTCATTGTTGGATTGTTTATTACTGTTTTATAACCTCCGAGCAGAGTTGAGTTTAGCCTAAAATAATAATTCCACACAGGGAATGTTATGTTTTCTAATAAGGTGAAATAAACTGGTTGCACTGAATTCTGAACTTTTTAAAAATAGTTTTACTTGTAAAAACTTTCATAATTTTATCCGTCTTCCACTTGATAATCATGTGCTACAAAAAACGGCAAATATAAATATCTATCTTGTAAATATAAATATAAACAACTTCAATAAAACAGGAAGACATGGTTGCAAACAAGCATCATACAAATCTGGGTACTCTGACTGTCGAGTATTTATCGGATTTACAGCTTGGAGGAAGAAACTGTCTCTGCGGCGGCTGGTTTTAGCAAACAGTGCTATGTAGCGCTAACCCCAACGTAAAAGTCTAACAGTATGCGTGCAGGATGTGTGGGGTCTTAAGAGATGTTAGCTGCCCCTTTCCTGACTAGGGGTGGGTATTGCCAAAGAAGTCACGATTCGATTCGAATCACGATTCACATGACACGATCCGATTCTATCATGATGCATCACGATACTTGAATTATTGCAATGTATCGCGATGCATTGCGATATTTTCACTGAACACTGTTAGAAAAAATACAGCCATTACCAGTGGCTGACTGGCTGTCTATCTAGAAAGTGTCTTCAATTGATACATAACTGAAAGAAACTGAATTCATACATAGCTGTATTTATGGAAACGACTTTTGGAGGTATTGCAATGAAAAAAAAATATTACTGTTACTGGAGTGGACACACTGACAAAAAGCGCTTAGGATTTATAAAACTTAAAATAACAAAATAAGGATAATCACTGCCATTTACATGGCCTCAGTGGTCCTTTAAACCAATGAAGTTGTATTCCACTTGTTTTTGGCTGATGTTCGCCAACCATTCATGCAATTTTATTTTATTCATTTTTTTAAATTAATAATCGATACTTGGCGTCAAGAATCGATGCAGTAGATCACGAAAATTAGAATCGCGATGCATCGTCATGACAATTATTTTGCACACCCCTATTCCTGACCCTATACCTGTACAAGTCCTGGTTTGAGGGTAGGTCAGCTCCGATGAGCCGCTCCGCTGACTCCACAGACTCCAAGAGTTTCACAGACGGGTCCGCTGAGGTGCACAGAGAGAAGAGAAGAGGGGAGAGAACACACCCCTGGGGTGCGCCTGTGCTGGTGGGTTTTGTTTGGAAGAAGATGCTGCCCAGCCTCACCTGCTGCTGCTGGTCAGTCAGGTAGCTGCTGAGCCAGTGACAGGTGGACGCCAGCACTGTGAGCAATAACTATATTTTATGTCGGTGGCTCTTATTGGTATAAATTGTATCCTTTTTGCAACTGGAACCCTGATTCTAGGTCTGAGCAGAAAGGATTGTATAGGGTATGCATTTCCATTTAGACTCAAGTGGCTTAAAGTAGTCTGCAAGGGATACCCTGAGATTTACAGAGACTGAAAATATCTTTAAACAAATGCTGATAACATTATTGTTTATCGTAGCTTTTCCTTAAATAGCAGAAGCTTATTTTATCAGCCTATTTGAGCAACTCTAAGGTATTTACTCGCTCTGAATTCTCATTTACTTTCTTTATTTAGACTGCGGAAGTTTTCTTTACCTGCATTTCTTGCCTTTTAATGTTTTTCTGTAAAGCACTCAAAAACCTCTACATAAAAACTAAATCAAGGCAAAACTGTGTCCATATGTTTTATTTATCCGGCTGTATGAGTGGTAGAAGGACAAATTAACACAGGATTAAAATTAACATGATGTAAAATAAATATGGATGGTTCATTTATCAAAACAATGCAAACATTTTCAACGATCATGCTCTTGCGATAGCTGCATGTTGTACCAAAATATGCATTTACACAGATACAGGCACATGGAACATTCTTTCAAGTGTGGAGAGTCGAACTTTAAATCGACTAAATCGAAATCGAATGACTCCAAACAGAACAACACAGGCGCGATCTTCGGATTCAGTGCACAATAGCGGTTTGATTCGGCCAAAAATATCATAGACAACCAATCCGAAGTAAGTAGACAGACCGAATAGTACAAAATTCAACACTGAATGCTGAACAGACCTAAACAGGAAAATAAAACTCCTAAATCTTCATGCAAATCTTATTTCAAACAAGGCGTTCACATCAACAAAAAAAGAAGGGGAGCAGATTTCAATGGCAGCACAAATGAAAAACGCTGCTTGAGATATGCGATGAGAACGTAAGGTATGCATTTATTCTTGTAACATTAGCCGCACAGCAACTGCTGTCAGGAACGTGTGGTTAAGCCATAAGTTATTTACCGTGGGACACTTTGAATAGTTTTTTCTTGTTTCCCTGAAACAAAATGCTAAACATACAGATGAGTTATAGTTTTGTTCACAGACCAAGGATTATTAACCCAAAAGGCACTTTTGGCGATGGCATTTCTCAGCTTCTCCGCATAAACATAGTAAGATAAGGTCCAATGATGCAACGGGTTGCCTGAAAACATCTTTAATGAAAGATGTACTTGCTTGTGCAAGGATTTTAAATAGAGTGGCGCTACAGCCTTTACGTTCACTTGTTAAATACCTGTTTTTTTATGATGTAAAAAAAAAAGAGGAGACCATGATAAATGATTTCAGAACCCTTTCCACCTTTAATCTGACCTATAAACTGTAACGTTCTGCCATAAAAACTACAATAACATCTTGAAGGGGCAAAATCAAACACTAAAAATAATGTGTTTACCCTTATACTGGTATTTTGTGGAAGCACCTCTTGATTTTGCTACTACACTCTGTCTCTTTGGGTTGGAGTCCATCAGCATTGCAGATATAGAGTAGGAAATATTTGCCCTCTCTTCTTTGCAAACATACAAACCAAAAAGGCTTTTTTTTTGGTTTCCTGATCGTGAGGGCATCTCACAAATCAGATTCAGATGTGGACTCTGGCTGGGCCAATCCAAATCTGTGATCTTCTTCTGGTGAAACTATGCTGATTTGGATGCATGCTTTGGGTCATTGTTGTGTTGAAAGATGAATTCTTTGTGAACTTTATTTAGGGGTTAATCAGAGCCAATTCGAAGAACAGTTAAGCACAGTTCTGCAGGTGCATATTACTCCTAAAAGATTTCAGTTTTGTTTTTTCGATTGTATTCCACAGGGTATGTGTCACATTATAGGTGGAAAAACGTCAGAAACATTTGTCTCCGTCTTGTTTCCTTTGTCTGATTTTTCATTTTACTATCAAAAATAATCCAATTAAGTGCAGTGTGTACTGTGTAAAAATACAATGATGATGTAAGTTGTGGATGAAATGCTTTCAGTCTCAGAGGTCATTCATTACAAGTGGTACCAAGTTGTCTACAGCGTTATAAAAAAACAAAAAACACAAACAACATTTTTAACTTAGAAATGACATCTAAAGGCAGCAAAAGGCACTATTTCTACAGGTTTGTCTATGTACAGTACGGGTATGCAAAGACGTATGCTTTAACATCAGGGCTGAGTCCACGTAAGGTGCGTATACTTTCGACTCCATGCGTTCGTACGACAGCTCTCCTGCAGATCTGCTTTAGGCGCTCGGGCCGCTGCCTGCGATAGGGCTCCGTCAGCTTGCAGGTCGAGCTGGTGTAAAAGGCGAGCAGAGCGAAGAGCGAAGTGAAAGTCTTTTGGCTGCCGTACAGATTGAAGAGCAGGTTGTTCAGCAGTACGCGGACGCTGGTGGGGCCGTCCTCGCTTTGGTAGCTCAGGGTGAAGAAAACATCCGGCTGTCCACTGTCCCTGTGAAAACATGGCAACAAGGGCTGTCGCATCACTCTGCAGCTTATTGTGGTTCATTATTTCTATGAGACATGGTAGAGTGGTAAACATCCTAAACAATGTCCACAAACTCTAAAAACAACTATTAATTGTCTCCCAAATACGCTGCTGTAAACCTGTAAGGGTGGAATTTGCACCAGGCTGTGAATGCACTGTTACAAAGCATCTAATGGACTTCAGCAGCAAGAGCACCTCCTGCTCAAATTATTTAGGCATGTAGACGTGGTGTAGACTGTGCAAGGTATTTGGAAAACGACCCATGAATTAGAGATGCACTAATCCGATACCCGGATCAGATATCGGCTCCGATATTGACTAATTAGATGGATCGGATAACGGATGATTAATGCCGATCCAGCATTCCGATCCAGTCATTTCTTTTTTTTTTTTTTTTTTACTAATATCATACACAGCAATACAGTTACAGCAATCTAGTCACTTCTATTCTATGTTTGTAACGGAGGTTACACAGAGCACGCACTGAGCAAAGTCTGCTATTTGGAAACAGTTCAAACTTGATACGGCAACAAGTCCCACTGCAACATGCAGCATCTGCAATGCGTAAGTTGTGAGGGAGGTGATAAGGTTGGTAAATTCAACACAACTGACTTGAATAAGAACCTCCTAAAGCTCCAGGGTTAAGAAAATGCTAAACTTTTTTAAACAATGTTTATTTCAAGCCTGACAACTTCACTCACTTGGCAAAGTACACGGTTTATTCATTCAACAGTAGCATCGGATCAGTATCAGGTATTAGCCGATACGCTTAGCCCAGATATCGGATTGGAAAAAAAATTGGATCAGTGCATCTCTACCTTGAAAGCACAACATCAACAATCATTGCGTAAACAACATGAAATCATGGATCCGTCCTGGCTTTCATCAACAGTTCAGGCTGGTGGTATCACAGTGTGGGGATATTTACTTGGCACACTTTGTGGCCCATGGTAATAAATGAGCACCATTTAACCACCACACTTGAGTTGTTGGAGCCTATTAAGAATTAAATTAATTAATTTATTTTTTGCTAAATTATTAATGTTGGTAGAGCTATTGTTTATTTGTTTATGTATTGGTTTTGCTTAGACCCTCCTCCTTGTCAGTCCGCCTCCTGCTGAGATTAACAAGTAGAAGCAGCTGCTGAGGTGGATCTGATTGTTTAAAGGAGTGAGGAGTGCAACAGTTTTTCTACACACACACATACACACATCACTTAACGTTTATACTTGAATTTTTTTATAAGTCAACTCGGAGAATATTTCTGTTATTTTTATAAGTAAAGAAAACACACCTTTTTGAAACAAGAAAAATCTCTGCGAGTGCTTTTTGTTTTGAGTGAGTCGAAAAACCTCCTCCTAAGACTACTCTGGCAATTTTTGATTTTTTGGAAATTATTTTGATGCAAGAGTAGCCGTAAGATGAGTATTGCTGCTCCATGTCCATCCCTTTATGACCACAGTGTATCCTTCATCTTCGGCTACTTCCAGGAGGATCATTGCATCAGGATCATAAAACTTAAAATCATCTCAAAGTGGTTTCTTGAATGTGGCGATGAGTTCACTCGCTGTACTCCAATGGTCTCCACCGTCACCAGATCTCAATCTAACAGAGCACCCATGAGTCACGGTGGAGCAGGAGATTCGCATCATGGACATGCAGCAAACAAATCTGTGTGACGATATCTGGAGGGACAGATGGGGGTAAGAGCTGGAGCAAAACTCTATTGACTACTTTCAGGATGGAAGGACCATTTTACCCTGTATAACAAAAGGTGCTTCTGAACAGCATTACCAACTATAGCTTTAAAAGATCCAAAAAAAAGAATATTTCTGTTCTGCAAAAATAATTTAAAAACAAATCTCCAAGAAAGACGCCCAATTATACCAAACTTTAAGTTAAAACATTAGAAATGTGTTTGATTGTTTTATACAAGTTTATAAATGTTACTGGTTTTAGATTATTTAGGACATGTTGGTCCTTTATTTATAGTTTAATCAACGTATCTTTGTGGTCGGTATGTGGCAGGAAGCTCAGATGAAATTTCGCTGCAAAAATACTTTTGGGTTTCTCTACAGGGAAATTCCCTAATTTTTTTTTTTTTTTTTTTTTTAAGTCTGACTTCAAATAAAAGACAAATGGACAAGAGTATTCTTGAAGCAACAGTGCCCGTCTCGTTTAAATTCAAGCAACATCTCTGTTTTCTGCTCATGGTACCCTTCAAACTGGTCAGACAAAAAAAAAAAAACAGCAGTAGAACAAGGGTTAAGAAGTGAAAATAAGGTGTAGCAGTACCTGAGGAGGAACGTTCCCAGAGGGGTGTGACTGAGTTTTTGGTGTGCTTCCTCCATGGTCAATGGCCCCCAGTAGTAACCGCTTTGGAGCAACTGCAGGTAGGTGAGTTTCACCAGCTGATACTCCGCAGGGCTGGTGAACGGACGGAGGTGCGTGGGCAAGCTGTCAGCGTCAGCTCCTGTCTTGGGCTAAACCAGAACCAGACAGCTAATAAGTGAGACGTATTCTCATGACAGGATTAACAGCGTAATTTACAGTTCCTCTAAAAGAAATAGAAATGCAGAAGTAGGAACGAACAGAGTTGAGTTTAAGATCATATATATATATATATATATATATATATATATATATATATATATATATATATATATATATATATATATATATATATATATATATATATATATATATATATATATATATATATATATATTCTTTTTATGCCTTTTACGGTCCAGTTTTTGTTTTTGCCAGTTTGGTGGTAAAGCACTGCTTTTAAATTAGAATTGTGAGACAGGATGGATGGATGGATGGATGGATATGATGGATGGATGGATATGATGGATGGATGGATGGATGGATGGATGGAGATCATAGATGGATGGATGGATGGATGGATGGATGGATGGATGGATGGAGATCATAGATGGATGGATGGATGGATGGATGGATGGATGGATGGATGGAGATCATAGATGGATGGATGGATGGATGGATGGATGGAGATCATAGATGGATGGATGGATGGATGGATGGATGGATGGAGATCATAGATGGATGGATGGATGGATGGATGGAGATTACAGATGAATGGATAGAGGGACGGTCGGATAGATGGATGAATATGGATATGATGGATGGATGGATGGATGGATGGATGGATGGATAGATAAGGATGATGGATGGAGATTACAGATGGATGGATAGAGGGACAGACGTATAGATGGATGGATATGGATATGATGGATGGATGGATGGATGGATGGATAGATAAGGATGATGGATGGAGATCATAGATGAATGGATGAAGATTACAGATGGATGGATAGAAGGATGGACGGATAGATGGATGTAAAAAACTTGTTCTCTGGACTCGTGGACCTGAACCAGATTTGCGATTCTTGCAGCATCCGCCCTGCTAACAGCTAAATCCTGACTTCCATCTCGTTGCACATTAGAGTCCCTCCCAGCTCTAACCCTAACCTGCTACAGCGCTTCATGGCCTCCATGCAGCCACTGGGGTCATTACTCTCAAACTGTAATGACACGCCGTGCATTTTGGCAGAGGCCCACAACAGGGGACAGTAACAATCACAACAGCTATCTGGTCAAAGATTGATCTTCTGCATCTATCAGAAAGCAAGCATTGCGTAACGTCTGGCATGTATGAAGGAAACACTTGGTCGAGTATTTCTTTCATCTGAACTCTGCAGAGTGGATGAAACATCGAGCCTGAAAATCCCCGAATTGCTGCCAACTTTTAAAGCCACGCCTGGCTCTTTCCAAAAAAAAAAAAAAAAAATCCCCTGAAAGGCTGGAGTTTTTCCTGCTGCTGAAGAACTTTCAGCCACACTTTACATTGATGAAGCCCTAAAAATACTCAGAGCTCCGTGTAGACTGAGATTGTCTAGTTTGGATAATGAAATCTGGATGCTTGCTTGTTTTTTTCTTCTTTAATCACTCTGCTTGGTCTTTCGTTACAATGACTTGCAAAATTTTTCCCCCCCCCCCCCCGGGATTTTTCATGTTCTGTTTCCTCACAACCTGGAAATACTCTATCTGTTTGAGAGTTTACACCATTTCACTGCAGGGCGTCACTACAACTGCTAAGACGTATTATTATTTAAAGTACTTCTTGATTCTGAGATAATACAAGTTGCTATATATTAGAAAGTTCATATATTATTATGACCTGAGGAAATTTTTTAAAATAATTTGATGACAAAGTGGATTTTTAAGGCTTTTTAGCGCAAGGCTCATAAAAAAAATCTTGCGGCAGGTGTCACGTGACCGATGACATCATTCGTTGACAAGCGTTGACCTGTTGACAATGCAACAAGTTACTTCCTGGTTGCAAACTCGCTTTCTCAAACACAAATAGACGGATTAAACATGGCTAAAAAGTGTGTGGCTTATGGTTGGTCAAATACCAACAAGGATAACGTCTCCTTACACACATTTCTGTACCCGAAAAGTGCTGTACATCTTTTTCTTTTATGTGCTGTTTTGGCGAATTTCAGCCGCCATAAACGATGCCAGGCAATCGGGCTTTGACGAGTTTGTTTCTAATGTTTACATCCAAACTGTCAGCCAGAACCGCGATTATAAGCCCCGATTCCAATTATACACCAGCAACCCATTTAGTTTATTCTCCTAAAATGTTTTTCTCAGATTACCCAAATCGTAACAGAATTGCGTTGTCTTTCGTGTCAAAATCATCACTTTGTGAATCCGCATTTGAACTTGTCGTTGTGTACTCCATTGTACGCTCTGTAGCGTAGCCTGGCTACATGAACAAACTACGTCATCGTACCACGTGATCCACATTGTGGATTTTCAGCCTAGCGGTCGCCGAAGGGACAATTTTTAGTCCTTAAAAAAAAACCGTCAACGGCGCAATCACGATCTTAATGCCAC
The DNA here is from genome assembly GCF_011125445.2 of Fundulus heteroclitus. NCBI lineage: Eukaryota > Metazoa > Chordata > Actinopteri > Cyprinodontiformes > Fundulidae > Fundulus > Fundulus heteroclitus. Next base: position 33,955,163 of record NC_046365.1, read on the forward strand.
AATCTTTTGAAAATATGGTAACTAATGCATGTTTTTTTTCCGAGTTAGTCAAATTCAGAATCAAGAAGTACTTTAATGTGAAGCAAACAAAGAAATAGGAACAAATGTTGAATAGAAACACTGACATAACTGAGGCAAAGTGAGGCCTTCAGTGCTTTAGTTTTCTCCTGGCAAAGTTCCCCGCTGTTCTTTGTTTTCTCCATTGCTCTCACAATGACTCAACGGGACTCTCAAAGACTTAGAAAGCGCTTGGCAACCTTTTCCAGACTGATAGATATAAGGGATTTTGTTTTTCCACTTAATGAATTTTCTTCAGTCAGGGTGTGATGTGCTGCTTTTTGAGCTCTTTTGGCCTCCTTCATGTCGTCTGGATGGCACTATTTAAGTCCAATCCCTATATTGACAGCCCTTTCAGTATACTGTCATTGGGTGGTGGATAGTGAAACTGAAACCAAACGATGTGGTTAACTACTATTAATAATTAGTTTATCAAGAGTAAGGGTGTGGTGGTGATACATTTTTCACACTTTCAGAAAAGGGTGGTTTGGACCCTCCTTTTGACCTCAATAATAAATTAAATCATCGTTTAAAAAACTGCCTTTTGCATTTCTTCAAGTTGTCTGTAGCTGATGTCAAAGTAAACTTGATGATCTGAAGCATAAGTGCAGAAACTGGATAAATCCAAAAGAGGCAAACACTGTATGTAAAGAAGTATTTTTTAAGAGTAGTTTCTTCCTGGTTGGCTAGGGGGGTTATTGTCATATATAATTTGCAAAATAGTTCAGAGTAAAAAAAGTCTATTTGCTACTGCACCGAGGACTTCCACGTTTCATTTCAAAGTATTTATAGGTTTTGCTGAGACTTCTTAAGCTGCACTTTGATCGCTCTATTCAGCTTCTTCTTCAGACCTTCACTACTTTCCCTTTGTTAAAAAACAACAAATACAGCCTTCACGAATCCTTGAATGACTTCCTGCAGTTTATCAAATGGAGAAATCTGAGATACAACTTTTAAACATTAACAGAGTCTTGCTGGAGAAGCACAGACTTTGATTTCTACTTTCACTTTGGACGCAGCACTACTGAGCTGAGTGCTTTGGGGCCTTTTTTTATAGTTTGTTATGAGAGCCTTTATATGCTGAAGATAATAAAACAATACAACATTACAATATTTTCTGCACAGATCTGAACTTTTTTTTCTTCTTTAGATGATAGTCTGTGCAATCAGGTTCAACGTCCACTCAAATAAACAGAAGAAGCTTTTGGACAAAGAACCATCACAAAATAACAACAGCTGCAAAAGGCATCATCATGCTTAAATATCCATGTGCATTTTCATTAAATGTTTTTTGTACATACAGTCACACATACAGGTCTTCAGTCACTACTTATTCTACTTTGCTTGAAGGACATAGTTCAATCTGCTGTGCTCATCTGACAGCTGAAGGTTTATCTGCAGTGAAACTGTTAAATGCATGAATCATGAGACAACAATTAGGA